>NC_092790.1:11133208-11433208 GCF_047496795.1 Chiloscyllium punctatum
GAGTTTGAGCTTCAAACAATGTGAGGCATCAGGGAAGGGAAGAGTTCCCGGGATGCTGTGATTTAGGAGACAGTTACACTCCGTAGATCAACTGACTCAAATTCAGCCAGTGGTTAGAAAACGGAGGGTTTGGCTGTGAGTGAGGCAGATAGAGGGATCCAGGAGGTAGAGTTGCAGGAAACCTCAGCCCCTGTCGGTGTCTCACAGGATCAAGAGTTTTCTTCCCTGTGTGGATGGAAATGGGGACTGCAGGGAGGATGAGCATAATGGTCACAGCACCGAGTTGAGGGAAGCTTTCAAGTGGGGCAAGAAAAGAGAAATGTTACTGTAATTGGGGATAGTTTAGTTAGCGGCATAGACACTGTTCTCTGTGGTCGGGATTGAGAGTCCTGAAAGTTGCATTACGTACTGGTGTTTGGATAAGGGATATCTCATCTGGGCTGCAGAGGAACTTGGAGTGGGAGGGTAAAGATCCATTGGTCGTGGTCAGTGTAGGTACCAACGACAGAGATAAAACTAGGGCAGAGGTTCTGCTAAGGGATACGAAGAACTCAGAGCTAAATTAGAAAACAGAACCGAAAAGGAAATAATCTCTGGATTACGGCCTGAGCCATGAGCTAATTAGCACAGGGTAGGGTCAGCAGGAAAATGCGTGGCTCAAAGTTTGATGTGAGAGAAATGGGTTTGTATCATGGGACATTGACACCAGGACTGGGGAAGGAGGGCACTATTCTGATCTGATGGTCTTCATTTGAACCGTGTTGGGACTAGTGTCCTAGAAAATCGCATAACTAGGGCTGTAGACTGTGCATTAAACTAAATGGGGGTGGGGTGGTGTCAGTTATAGCGAATATTAGAAAACCTAAATTAAAGGAGGTGTAAGACTGCAGAACTCAACAAGAAGGCGTTTGGTATGTTTTCCTTTATTGGTCAGAGCATTGAGTACAGGAGTTGGGAGGTCATGCTGCGGCTGTACAGGACATTGGTTAGGCCACTGTTGGAATATTGCGTGCAATTCTGGTCTCCTTCCTATCGGAAAGATGTTGTGAAACTTGAAAGGGATCAGAAAAGATTTACAAGGATGTTGCCAGGGTTGGAGGATTTGAGCTACAAGGAGAGGCTGAACAGACTGGGACTGTTTTCCCTGGAGCGTCGGAGGATGAGGGGTGACCTTATAGAAGTTTACAAAATTATGAGGGGCATGGATATGACAAATCTGGGGTCGGGGAGTCCAGAACTAGAGGGCATCGTTTTAGGGTGAGAGAGGGAAAGAATTAAAAGAGACCTAAGGGGCAACATTTTCACGCAGAGTGTGGTTCGTGTATGGAATGAGCTGCCAGAGGAAGTGGTGGAGGCTGGTAAAATTGCAACATTTAAGAGACATATGGATGTGTATATGAATAGGAAGGGTTTGGAGGGATATGGGCCGGGTGCTCGCAGGTGGGACTAGATTGGGTTGGGACATCTGGTTGGCATGGACGGGTTGGACTGAAGGGTCTGTTTCCATGCTGTAAATATCTATGACTCCATGACTCTAAGTTATTCAAATCTCCAGCACAGACGCAGAGAGCATGTAAAGCGTTAGTAATCAAACATCAAACACACAGGACAAACAAATAACAATAAGAGGAAAGACTAATACAGGGCTGAACTGTTATCTCGGAATGTATGCAGTATAACGAATAAGGTAAATAAGCTTGTGACTCATACACAAATTGGCAGGTCGCCATCACGGAGACATGGCTGCAAGAGGATCAGGATTGGGAGCTGAATATTCAAGGATATGCATCCTATCAAAAAGATAGGCAGTTGGGCAGAGGGGATGGGTTTGTCTTATTAGTAAGAAATGAAATTAAGAATATAATATGAAATGAAGTAAGGTCAAATGGTATAGAATTTGTGTCGGTAGAATTGAGAAATCACAAAGGTTAAAAAAAAAGTAGTTAGATTTCTGTTCAGGCCTCCAAACAGTAATCAGGACTGGGTTGCAAGATACACCAGGAGCTAGAAAGATGTGTAAGAAATACAAAGTTACAGTACTCATGTGGGATTTCATTATGGAGGTGGCTGGGAATTCAGCTTGATGGTGGTTTGCAAGAAAAGGAATTTGTGGAATGTCTATGAGATGGCTTTTTGGAGCAGCTTGTGCAGGCAGATTAGTTGAGGGAGCTTAAGGTGAAGGAAATAATAGTAGGCAGTGATCATAATATGATTGAATTTACTCTGCAATTTCAGATGGAGAGTTTAGAATCAGAGGTAACGGTATTAAAGCTGAATAAAGGTGGAGAAAGTGAGGACTGCAGATGCTGGAGATCAGAGCTGAAAATGTGTTGCTGGAAAAGCGCAGCAGGTCAGGCAGCATCCAAGGAACAGGAGAATCGACGTTTCGGGCATAAGCCCTTCTTCAGGAATGTATGATAAGGGTCCGTGGTGTTAGAGGCAAGGTAGAGGCATGAATAGAAGTTTTTCTCTCCGGCAGAAAGCAGAGAGTGGAGATAAAATGGTCCTTCTCAGGATGGCAGCAGGTGGTCAGCAAGGCACAGTGTTGGGACCATGACTTTTTACTTATTCGTTCACAATCTCGATGATGGAACTGGGGGCACTGTGGCTAAGTTTGCAGACGAAACAAAGATACTTATAGAGTCAGGTCGGAGAGAGAAGGCGGAGGGACTGAAGAAGGAATTGGCCAGGTAAAGGGGTTGGCAGATGCATTCTAACATCGGAAAGTGTGAGTTCATGCACTTTAGCACGAAGAACAGAGGCATGGTCTATTTCCTAAATGGGGAGAAAATTCAGAAATCTGAGATGCAATGGGACTTGGGAGTTCTAGTGCAGGGTTCTCATAAGGTAGGCTTGCAGGTTGAGGTAGTATTTAGGAGGGCAGTTGCAGTTATTATTGCTGGCATTTATTACGAGAGAAATTGGATATAAAAACAGGCTGTATACAGCTTTGGTCAGACTACATTCGGAGTATTGCGCGCACTGTTGTGCCCCATATCTCAAGAAGGATGTACTGTCCCTGGAGGGTGTTCAGAAGATTTTCACGGGAATACTCATAAGAGTGAAAAGTTTATTGTATGAGGAATGTTTGAGTCTTTGGGTCTATACTTGATAAAGTTTAGAAGGAAGAGGGGAAATGTAATTGAAACACACAGAATACTGAAAGACCTGAACAGAGTGGATGTTCATAAGATGTTTCCATTGGTAGGAGAGACTAGGAACCAAGGACACAGCCTTAGCTTAAAGCGAATACCTTCTACAACGTTGATAAGTATACTTCTTTAACCAGGGAATGGAGAATCTTTGCAACTTATTGCCAGCGAAGGCGGTGGGGCCAGGTCATTGAGTATATTTGAGACGATGATTTTGTTTTGATTATCCAGGGGATCAAGGGTTAAGGGGAGAACGTGGGAGAATGGGATTGAGAAACTTATCAGTGATGATTGAATGGCAGCGTAGACTAGATCGGCAAACTGGCCGAATTTCTGCTCCTGTAGCTTATAGTCTTATGGTCTAAACCTTAAGGAGGCACCTTGCATCTCTGAGAATATGGATTCATGTTCTTCATGAATGTCAATAGCTGGTGGGAATAGTTAACTGTTTTAGAATGAAGGTATTGTGGATGCTGTCGGGGTGGCGGATAATATGACATTCATTGCAGGATCACACACCAAATGCACTGTATTAATATGGGGAGAGTTTATTCAAAACCTGGACCTCTCTGTCTCTCTCAATCACTGTGGGGAGTGGGGGTTGGGGTGGGTAGGGGTAACGTCCTCAGAGGCACTTTAAACTATCCAGATTCATGCATCCTGAGTGAAACAAAAGTGATGGAATTTATCACCTTCCCATTGTCTGTTTAGAATAGAAGGAGTGATTGTCCATTCCTCTCAAGTTTCAATGTAATCACCTCTTATTATCTCACAGCGCGACAGTTCAACCTTCACTCACTCCTCATGGTGCCATCATCCCAGGGATTAATCCGGTGAAACTCCTGTTTATTCTTTCTGTGATAAGGAAATCACTCCATATAAAGGAGATAAAATCTGTCCACAATACCCCAAACACTGCCTCAACAATGGTCTCAGAGTTGATCACAATAATTCCTTTCCCTCACTTAGCTGGCTCCATTTTCTTCATGTGACACAGGAAACCATTCGTTTACGATGCACTGTCACTGATTTGGAATTTAAACCATCCTTACATCTGTAGGTCAACATCAATAAAGCCAGCACCAGAGGTGCTATTTTGGTGAACATCACTCTCGGAGAGAGACTCAATCACGAAGAATACGTCTAAAAAAGTGAATGGCTACCGACCTGAATGGAAATCAGCTGCAGGAGTATGGGATACAGGCAGAAGAAGGGAGTTATCTTTCCTTTTGACCTGCCCTTATGGGATGTATGCAGACCTGGTCAGGCCAGCATGTTATGCCAGTGTTGAACTGAGTGACTGGTTTAGATTTTTCCACAGGACTGAAAAGAGTAAAACACAGTGCTGTGGGTTTGCAGTCACACAGAGACCTGACCAGGGAAGGATGCCCCATTTCTCTCTCTAATGAGCATGAGGCAAGCCTATATCAACAGATTATTATTCTGTGGCTCTAGATTATGAACCAATGATGTGACAACCATACACTCTCTTCCCATCTTTCAGATTCTGTGCAGAGAACAAGTTAAACAGCTCAAGTGCAATTACTTTGCAATGGACTCGTGTTAAGAAGGGACTTGAAATAGCTGTATCCGGAATTAACAAAGGCACAAATGTTGGTTTATTTAGGAGTTGCATTGAGGCTGAGGAGGAGACTCGATGTCACAATGGTTGTACTGGAAAGCATTGGTGAATGGGGAAGATATGGAGATATGAACAGTGCAGTAGCAAATGAATCAAAGAGGTTGAGAACCGTCTGTTTCATCCTCGCATATTGGTGAGCAACTTGTTTCGAGTAATTTGCTAGTTATAATTTCAAAGGAATGGATGCTTTGACTGGAAATGAAAACGTTGACTTGCACCTTCCCAAAATTTACATCTCACGATCATCAATTCAGTTCAGACCATTTCACGAGACATCTCGAGTGACTTACCAGTAAGACCAACTATGGCAAGGATAGGATAGTAACCAGCTTGAATAACCAGCAGTACATCTTCAATCCGGGATGCGAATGATATCCAAGGCTGGGAAAGCCAATAAAGACCCCAGAATAAACTCCCGCCCTTTGTTGGAACATTCCAGTCTAATGCTGTCAGTTTCGGATATCTCCTCACCCTCGCTTCCAGGTGTCCGTCACGTTGAGAGTCCTTCAGAGTTCCCTACACGCCCTCAAGGATGCCCTCACAAGAATGGGGTACGATGCTCAACTCATCGACCGCCAGTTCCGAGGTGCCACAGCAAGGAACCATAATGACCTCCTCAGGAGACAGACACGTGCTGCAACTGACAGAGTACCCTTCGTTGTTCAGTACTTCCCAGGGCCTGAAAAGTTACACCATGTTCTTCGTGACCTGCACCACATTATCAATGAGGATGAGCAGGGCACCAAGGTCTTCCCCACACCTCCACTACTTGCCTTTAAACAACCGCCAATCCTGAAACAGATCATTGTTCTTAGCAAACTGCCCGGCTCTCAGGACAACTCCATACAACCCTGTCACGGTGAATGCTGCAACACGTGTCAGATTGTAGACATAGGTACCACTATTACGCGTGGGGAAACCTCCCACCTTGTACATGGCAGGTATTCATGTGACTCAGCCAACGTTTTCTATTATATACGTTACAGGCAAGGATGCCCGAAGGCATGGTACATTGGGGAAACCGAGCAAAGGCTACGACAACGGAAGAATGGGCACCGCACAACAATCAACAGACAGGAGTGTTCCCTCCCAGTTGGGGAACACTTCAGTGGTCCAGGACATTCAGCCTCGGATCTTCGGGTGACCATCCTCCAAGGTGGATTTCGGGACAGGCAGCAGAGGAAAGTGGCCGAGCAGAGGCTGATAGCTAAGTTCGGTACCCATAGGGAGAGCCTCAACCGGGACCTTGGGTTCATGTCACATTAAAGGTGATCACGATTGCACTACACCCACTCACAGATATTCCTACACACACACTCTCACATACGCATGGACACAGGTACACACAGACACGCATACAGGCACCCACAAACACCCTTATAAACACACACACTCCCACACTCACACTTGCACCCCGTCACAGACTTGAGACAATCTGCACTCACTACACACACACACACATACACACACTTTCTCACACTCACAACCCCCACCCCAGACAGACACGCACACATAGACAGACAAAGACCCACATGTACATATATATTTTGTGGGGTGAATGTGTACTTGCAGAGTTACATTGTACTTAGCTCAAAACTGCATGAATTTATGTAAAACTCTGTTATCTCACTTTTTAGATTAGAATCAGTCTAAACATCAGGTCATAGACAGAGAACACAGGGGGCTAACATCTTCAACATACTGTCTAGCTATCACCATTGTTAACAGCTAACCTGAGAATGCAACTTTTCAAAAAAGGTTTTGTGGTTTACACATGAAAGAAGTGAAACTATCACTGTATTCTAACAGATGACAGGCTTAACAGACAAACAATTTTTCAATGTATAATTTCAGTTACATCACACTAAATTTTTGCTGTAAATTCTGTGTTACGATCGAGCTGATGAAGGAGTGTCGCTCCGAAAGTTACTGTGCTTCCAATTAAACCTGTTGGACTATAACTTGGCGTTGTGTGATTTTTAACTTTGTACACCGCAGTCCAAAACCGGCATTCCAAATCATGACAATTCAGATGGTTATTCCAGAATCAGAGAGGACAGGTGTGGGTCATGATGTTGATGTTATCGATGCTAAGGAACTGTTGTGAAGTATCTTTCACTGGACTTCATTTACATTGTGATTATGACATTGGAGAAAAGAGAGAAGATGGAGAGGACTTGGGGACATGACTGTTCAGTCTGGGCGGAGGGACAGTGATGTTCCCCACTCACTAGTGTTGCAACGTTACTCTTTATAAATCATACGAAGAGCAGATTAAAGTGTATACCTACAGTGAGGAATTAGCAGAGACAATATTAATGAAATGCATTTATGCAATACAAAATACAGTGAAATAAATGATTTTCTGTACAAACCAAAATATGCAAACTACAAAGAGATAAGGTTGTTAAAATGCACTCCTGATATGGACCTATATAAATTGAAATGTGGATTACAGACTATGGAAGTGGTGTGTGATATTTATCAATCATTATTTGATCCACAGCTGAGATCCTGATTTCCCCTCTGTCAGTGTAATAGAAAATTAACAAACTTAACATTTTTTGTGAAACCTGAAAGAGAATGCTATGCTAATTCTAAAACATTTCTGAACTTTGCAAACACTTTGCTGAATTCTGCAGTCGTGGAGACAGCTTGTCTTTGCTGAAATTTGTATACATTGAACCTGGCCTGGCGAGCAGGCGAATTCAGCAGAAAAGCTAAGGAAAACAGAAAGAGAATTATGTCCACGGCAAGGGAGTGAGAAAACAAGAACTCGAATGTTTCCCAGCCCTTGTCCTTGAGCGTATGATAAGAAGAGTACAAAAAGAAAACGTTAATTATGTTCAGGGCCCTTACACAAGGTGTGTTTGCCAAGTGTAATGGTTCCCTGCAGTGGTTAAAAATAATGCTTTTTCTTTGCTCTTGCTAGCATCTGAGTCCAGTCAGTTTAATTTCCACGACACTCAGCGATCCACCTGACAGAGATTCTCTGGACCAGTCTCTCACACAGTGGGGGTTATCATTTCCTGCTGGTCTTGGCATAGTCTATTTTTAAAAATCCACCTTCTCCATGTACGAATCTATTGGCTGAATGGATTTTGTTTAGCTGTCAGTAACCTAGCTCTGTGACAATATTGGAAATGATTGATCTGGGATGACAGCCAGTATCAGCACACTGCTTACTGTGTATGACACCCAGACAGGGGGTATGCAGTCCAGAGGAATTTCTGAAAGAAACTTCTGAATTCTGTCTGTCCATATCTATCCACCTTCATGCTGTCTTCTGATCTATTTAACCTCACCCTCATATAACTCCTCTTCATCCCTCTCTCAGTTAGTCGCTCCCCTTTCTATTCTCTCTTACTTTATCTCTCTTCACTTTCTTTCTCTCTGTTTATTTCTCTCTCATATAATCTATCTCCACATATTCTGTCTATCTCCAGTTGTGCGGTTGGAGAGCTTGTGACCCCACGATGGGCTGACTGACCTCCATTTGTGCTATAATAATTCTGCGGTTCTCTGAATCATAATAAATACTTTCGGTGCCTGGACAGACACGCTGGTCCGGTGACAGGTACAGTGCACAATCACCCATTTTCTCTTCCTGTTCCCTGATGTGCAGTTGCCTTGAAATGTCCGTTCAAACAAAACAGACTGAATGAAATTCGAGCAGTTGGGATGACTTTCATCACCGTGTATTTCAATCAGGATTTAATGAAGGATGAGGTTCCACAATAACATAACAATTATAGAAAAACAGGACAACACAATAAATAGCAGTCGAGTACAACATGTGATTCCAAGTAAGCTTCACCGTATTACCGCGAGATTATCAATCCAGAAAATCAGCTCCTGTTCTGTGGACCGAGGTTCAAATCCCGCCACTGCAGAGGGTGGCAATTCAATTCAACAATTTTAAAATATTCCTGCAATTAAGATTCCGCCTATGAGAATGATATCATTGCCGATTGTCATAAAAATCCATCTGGTTCACTCACATCCTTCAATGAAGGAATCTTCCATTTCTCATCTGGTTGAGCCGACCGTTGACTCCAGACCCAAAACAATGTGATTGTCTCTCAATCGCCCTCTGAAATGGTTTAGCGAGTCAGTCAGATGTGCTACAAAATCTCGAAGAAATGAAACCAGATGTATTGACCTGGATACCGAAAAAGTGAACGTTCGAAACATCATTGTCGAACCTGCAAAGTCCTCCTTACTAACAATGAAGGCTCGTACCAAAATTGGGACAATTGTTTTACAGACCAGTCAAGCAACAGCTTGACATAGGCATACTCACGGAATTTTACCTTACAGTTATAACCCAGACAGCACCATCACCGTCCCTGGATATGTCCTGTCCCAAAGGCAGGACCGATCCGGCACAGGAGGCAGCTCAGTGCGATAGAGTGGGGCGGTCGATGCTCTGGGAGGCCCTGTGACCTATAACCTCATATCTCCCACTCAACAATTGCCATCAAGCAAGAGGATCAACCCTGGTTCAAAAGAGAGTGCAGGAGGGCAAGCCAGGAGCAGACCCAGGCATACATAAAGATAAAATGTTAATCTGCTGAAGCTTCCAAACAGAACTATTTGCATGCCCAATCGCATAAAATGCAAGGGACAGGCAGAGCTAAGCGATCCCAGAAGCAACACATCAGATCTAAGCTCTGCAGTCCTGCGAAACTGATCATGGATGGTGGTGGACGACTAAACAACTCACCGGAGTAGGAGGCTCCACAAATATCCCCAACCTCAATGATGGAGGAGCTCAGTATATCAGTGTAAATGATAAGGCTGAAGATTTCACAGAATTCTTCACTCAGAAGTTTCGAGTGGATGATCCACTTCAGTCTCCTCCCGTGGTCCCCATCATTACAGATAGCAGTCTTCAGCAAATTCGATTGACTGATATCAAGAAACGGTTGAAGGCACTCGATACTGCAAAGGCATCGCCTTCATCACCACACAAGACAACACCTTCAGTGACTCTCCGGATGAATCCTAGATCCAAGCATCTTCAGCTCCTTTATCAATGACCTTCCCTCCATCATAATGTCAGATCTTGGGATATTCGACAATGACTGCACAATGTTCAGCACCATTCACAAATGTTCAGATATGGAAGCAGTCCATGCCAAAATGCAACTAGATCTGTCCCTCTCCATCTTGGGCTGACAAGTGGCAAGTAACATGTGCACTACACATACCAGACAATGACCATCACCGATAAGAAACAATATAACAACTTAGTATTTGCAGCATTATCATCACTCAGTTCCCCACTATCAATATCCTGGGGGTTATAATTGATTAGAAACTCAACTCGACTCACCATATAAATGTAAGAGCAGATCAGAGGCTCGGATTACTGCGTGAGTAACTTACCTCCTGACTTCCTAAAACTTGTCAATCATCTAAAAGGCACAAGTCAGGAATGAGATGGATTTCTCCCACTTGCCTGAATGAGTGCTGACCCAACAAGACTCAAGAAGCTTGAAACCATCCAGAACAAAATAATCCATTTGATTGGCATCACATTCACACGCATTCACTCCCTCCACCACCGTTGCTCAGTAGCAGAAGTGTATACTATCTACAAGACACAATGCAGAAATTCTACAAAGATCCTCAGACAGCATTTTCCAATCCCACGAACACGTACATCTAGAATGACAAGGCCAGCATACTTATGGGAATGCCACCACCTATAAATTCCCTTCCAAACCAATCAACATCCTGATGTGGAAATATATCGCCGTTCCTTCACTGTTACTGGTAAAAAAAACCCTGGAATTCCCTCCTTAATCTCATTGTGGGTCAACACACAGCAAGTGGACTGCAGCGGTTCAAGAAGGCAGCTCAGCACCACTTTCTCAGGGAGGCAACGAGGGACGGACAAGAAATGGTGGGCCCACGCAGCGATGTCACATCCAAAAAAAGATTTTAAAAAAATAGTTCCAAATTGAGCTTCTCTATGGGACAGGTTATCTGATTTGAACATGAACAGGATAGCAGTGTTTCTGATACAGAACATTGTAGACGTTTCTGTTATTAGAAGGATGTTCAGTGTTCGATAACTTATTGTCGCTGTGTGCTGTGATAAGTTGCATCTGTTTTGTTAAATTCAACAATACTGGTGTAACAGGATCACTCCTTCGAAAATACCAAACTGAAAATGGTAATCAATTGAGAGACAGTGTATTCCCGCCACATGAGACTCACACATAGCTGTTTGTATTCAACGCTTAATGGAATACTGGCCGACACTGAATCCTCCCATTGTTCATATCTCAGAGGTTACCATTGAACAGAACGTGAAGTCAAATCAACATACAAATACAAGGGTTACAAGAGCTGCTCAGAGACAAACAATTCTGCACTGAAAAAATAGACCACATGACCATAACAGCATGAGACATTGCTATAGATTGAGCCCATTCAGCCCATTCCTTCGCTGTGAAACTGTGTCATTTTATCATAGTCTCTATGACGAGTGGACTTATCTTCTACACACTGACTGATTACTGCAAAGATTGATACAATCAGTTTCTATCAGATGCCTCGCCTCCCATTCTTCTAAATTCCATCGAGTACACACACTGCCGCTTATGACAAGCCACCATCGCCAGGATGGATCACCTCCAACACCAGTTGATCTTTTTCCCAGAGATATTTCCCAAAATAGCTCCCAACATTCCAAATGCCATTTGAACATTCCCCATTACATTCTCGGCGGTATGACTCCTCTCTTTAATTCTAGATCCCTTGAAATGAATGTGAACATTGCATTTGCTTTCCTAACTGCCAATTGAACCTGCACAGTAACCATAATAGTGGACGAATGTTTCAAAATCCTTTTGTACTTCAGGTTTAATGGATCCTATTAGAACATAGTGTCTGCCTCTAGTCCGCCCACCAAAGTGCATAATCTCACACGTGCCCATGTTATATTCCATCAGCAACGTGTTTGCCCACTGTCCTAAACTGTCCAAGCTTTTCTGCAGTCTCCCTACTTCATTAATATCGCCTGCCCATCCAACCATCACTGTAACATCTCGAAACTGAGCAAAAATGCCCTCAGGTCTTTTGTTCAGGTGGTTCATGTAAATGACACTTCCTGACTCCCTAAGGACTGTGAGAAAGTGAGGACAGCAGATGCTGGAGATCAGAGCTGAAAAATGTGTTGCTGGAAAAGCGCAGCAGGTCAGGCAGCATCCAAGGAGCAGGAGAATCGATGTTTCGGGCATGATCCCTTCTTCAGGAATGAGGAAAGTATGCCCAGAAGGCTAAGATAAAAGGTAGGGAGGAGGGACTTGGGGGAGGGGCGTTGGAAATGTGATAGTTGGAAGGAGGTTAAGGTGAGTGTGATAGGCTGGAGAGGGGGTGGAGGCGGAGAGGTCAGGAAGAAGATTGCAGGTTAGGAAGGTGGTGCTGAGTTCGAGGTTTGGGACTGAGACAAGGTGGGGGAGGGGAAATGAGGAAGCTGGAGAAATCTGAATTCATCCCTTGTGGTTGAAGGATTCCGAGGCGGAAGACGAGGCGCTCTTCCTCCAGCCGTCGTGTTGCCATGGTCTGGCGATGGAGGAGGCCAAGGACCTGCATGTCCTTGGCGGAGTGGGTGGGGGGGTTGAAGTGTTGAGTCACGGGGTGGTTGGGTTGGTTGGTGCGGGTGTCCCAAAGGTGTGTTCTGAAATGTTCCACATGTAGGCAGCCTGTCTCCCCAATATAGAAGAGGCCACATCGGGTGCAGTGGATGCAGTAAATAATGTGTGGAGGTGCAGGTGAATTTGTGGCAAATATGGAAGGATCCTTTGGGGCCTTGGAGGGAAGTAAGGGGGGAGGTGTGGGCGCAAGGTTTACATTTCTTGCAGTTGCAGGGGAAGGTGCCGGGAGTGGATGTTGGGTTGGTGGGGGGTGTGGACCTGATGAGGGAATCGCGGAGAGAGTGGTCTTTTCAGAACATTGACAGGGGAGGAGAGGGGAATATATCCTTGATGGTGAGGTCTGTTTGGAGGTGGCCGAAATGACGACGGATGATACGACGTATCTGGAGGTTGGTGGGGTGGTAGGTGAGGACCAATGGGGTTCTGTTGTGTTGGCAATTGGAGGAGTGGGGTTCAAGCGCGGAGGAGCGGGATGTGGAGGAGATGCTGTGAAGAGCATCGTCGACCATGTCTGAGGGGAAATTGCAGTCTTTGCAGATGGAGGCCATCTGGGTTGTTCACTATCGGAACTGGTCCTCCTGGGAGCAGATGCGGTGGAGGCGAAGGAATTGGGAATATGGGATGATGTTTTTATAGGGGGCAGGGTGGGAGGAGGTGTAGTCTAGGTAGCTGTGGGAGTCGGTCGGTTTATATTAAATGTCCGGGTTGATTCGGTCACCCGAGATAGAAATTAAGAGCTCTAAGAAGGAGAGGGAGGAGTCTGAGAATTTACGTGGACTGCCTCAGAGTTCTCACTCCCCTTCCACCTATCGTATTTCCAACGCCCCTCCCCCAAGTCCCTCCTCCCTACCTTTTATCTTAGCCTGCTTAGCAGACTTTCCTCATTCCTGAAGAAGAGCCCATGCCCGAAACATCGATTCTCCTGCTCTTTGGATGCTGCCTGACCTGCTGCGCTTTTCCAGCAACACATTTTTCAGTTCTGTGTTTTCTCACGTACAAGGATGATAGTGGTTTTCTTGAAGCAGGCTGGGATGTCGGCTTCAGGACGGAGAGGTTGAAGTTGTTTGTAAATACCTGTCAGTTGGTTCTCACAGGATCGGAGTGCTCAGCCAGGAACACTCTCCAGGCCTGTCGCTTTCATTGACTTGACCTGCAGGAAAACTGATCATGTCTGCCACGGTGACATCAGGCACAGGTACATCCGAGGCTCATGTCCGAAACGTCAATTCTCCTGCTCCTTGGATGCTGCCTGACCTGCTGCGCTTTTCCAGCAACACATTTTTCATCTCTGATCTCCAGCATCTGCAGTCCTCACTTTCTCCCAGTGAGAAAATACCTGCAACATTCCTTAATGACTCCCCCACAGTGGCTCTGACCTCAATAAACATGAAGTGCTTTGAGACGCTGGTTATGACCCACATCACCTCCAGTCTCCCAGCCTGACCTGCTGTCCTATAATGTGCCGACTGATGTAATGGGTCCACAACGGATGCCATATACCTGCCCTGCCCTCATCCGTGGAACATCTGGACAACAAGGATGCATACACCAGACTCCTGGTCATGGACTACAGCTCCACCTTCAACATCATTATCCCCTCCAGACCTATCTCAAAACTCCGTGACCTTGATCATGGCTCCACCCTCTGCAACTGGATACCCTGGTTTCTGACACACAGACCACAATCTGTGAAGATAGGTATCTGCACATTCTCCACAATAAAACTCAACACTGGAACTACTGGAGGATGTGTTCTCAGCCCCCTATTGTACTCTCCGTGCACCCACAGCAGTGTTCTCATCCCCTACTGTACTCCCTGTATATCCACAGCTGTGTCCTCCGCCCCCTACTGTACTCCTTGTACACACATGTCTATGCCCTCAGCCTCCTACTGTACTCCTGTACTCCCATGGTTGTGTCCTCGGCCCCCTACTGTTTTCCCTGTACACACGCGGCTGTGTTGTCAAATTCCAAACTACGCCAGCTACAAGTTCGCTGATGACATCACCAAATCAGGAGGGATATCAAACAACGATGAGTCAGAATACAGAAAGGCGATTGAGGGCTGAGTGGCATGGTGTAATGATAATAGCCTCCCTCTCAAATTCGGCAATAGTAAGGAACTGATCATTGAGTTCAGAAGAAAGGAGAGGAACACACCGTCATCTACATCAATGGTTGAGGCAGTGCAGAGCATCAACTCCCTCGGAGTGACGATAACTGACAACCTTCCCTCGTCTTCTTGCATAGGTGTGACAGTCAAGACGGTTCAATAACGCCTCTTCTTCCTCAGGAGGCTCAGGAAATTTAGCATGTACTACTTCGACAGATACACCATTGAGAGCATACTGTATGGGTGCCTCACGGCTTCATACAGCAACGCTCTGCCCAGGACCCGCAAGAAACTACAGAAGGTTGGGTGCACAGCGAATCTCCCAACCATCGCCTCTACGTACATGGCTCGTTGCCGCAGAAAGGCTGCCAAAATCTAGAACAAAGAACATAGAACAGTACAGCACAGAACAGGCCCTTCAGCCCACGATGTTGTGCCGACCACTGATCCTCATGTATGCACCCTCAAATTTCTGTGACCATATGCATGTCCAGCAGTCTCTTAAATGTCCCCAATGACCTTGCTTCCACAACTGCTGCTGGCAACGCATTCCGTGCTCTCACAACTCTCTGTGTAAAGAACCCGCCTCTGGCATCCCCTCTATAGTTTCCTCCTACCAGCTTAAAACTATAACCCCTCGTGTTAACCATTTCTGCTCTGGGAAATAGTCTCTGGCTATCGACTCTATCTATGCCTCTCATTATCTTGTATAATCAGTCAGGTCCCATCTCCTCCTCCTTTTCTCCAATGAAAAAAGTCCAAGCTCAGTCAACCTCTCTTCATAAGATAAGCCCTCCAGTCCAGGCAGCAGCTTGGTAAACCTCCTCTGAACTCTCTCCAAAACACTAACATCTTTCCTAGAATAGGGCGACCAGAACTGGACGCAGAATTCCAAGTGCGGTCCAACCAAAGTTTTATAGAGCTGCAACAAGATCTCAGGACTCTTAAACTCAATCTTCCTGTTAATGAAAGCCAAAACACCATATGCTTTCTCAACAACCCTGTCCACTTGGGTGGCCATTTTAAGGGATCTATGTACCTGCACACCAAGATCCCTCTGTGCCTCCACACCGTCAAGAATCCTATCCTTAATCCTGTTCTCAGTTTTCAAATTCGACCTTCCAAAATGCATCACCTCGCATTTATCCAGGTTGAATTCCATTTGTCACCTCTCAGCCCATCTCTGCATCCTGTCAATGTCCCACTGCAGCCTGCAACAGCCCTCTATACTGTCAACGACACCTCCGACCTTTGTGTCATCTGCAAATTTGCTGACCCATCCTTCAATCCCCTCATCTAAGCCATGAAGAAAAATTACAAACAGTAGAGGCCCAAGTAGAAAGCCCTGTGGAATACCAATCACCACTGACTTCCAGGCAGAATATTTTCCTTCTACTACCACTCGCTGTCTTCTGTTCGCTACCTAATTCTGTATCCAGACAGCTAAGTTCCCCTGTATCCCATTCCTCCGGACCTTCTGAATGAGCCTACCATGGGGAACCTTATCAAATGCCTTGCTGAAGTCGATATACAGCACATCCACACCTCGACACTCATCAACGTTTCTAGTCATATGCTCAAAGAACTCGTTAAGTTTTCTGAGGCATGACATGCCCCTCACAAAACCGTGTTGACTGCATTTAATCAAGCCATGCTCTTCCAGATGGTCATAAATCCTAATCCTCAGAATCCTTTCTAACACCTTGCAGACGACAGATGTGAGACTTACAGGTTCATAATTGCCGGGGATTTCCCTATTTCCTATCTTGAAGAGAAGAATTATATTTGCCTCTTTCCAGTCTTCAGGTACGACTCCAGTGGAAAGCGAGGGTGCAAAGATCTTCGCAAGTGGCGAAGCAATTGCATTTCTCCTTTCCCAAAGCAGCCGAGGACGAATCTGGTCCAGGCCTGGCGACTTTTCAATCTTAATGTTTGACAAAATTTTGAGCACATCAGCTTCCTCTATCTCTATCCAATCCAGCATGCACACCTGCTCTTCAAAGGTTTCATTCACTACAAAGTTCATTTCTTTCGTAAAGACAGAAGCAAAAAACACATTTCGGGCTTCCCCTCCCTCCTCAGACTTCTCACAGAAGTTCCTTATGCTATCCCTGATCGGCGCTGCTCTTTCTTTGACCATTCTCTTATTCCTCACAAAAGTGTAAAATGCCTTTGTGTTCTCCCTAATCAGTTCTGCCAAGCCTTTCTCGTGCCCCCTCCTGGCTCTCCTCAGACCGTTTTTGAACTCCTTCCTCGCCTGCCTGTAATCCTCTAGAGCTGAGCTTGACCCTAGCCTTCTCCACCTTACGTAAGCTACCTTCTTCCTTTTGACGAGAAGCTTCACCGCTATCGCAGATTACTGAGGGAAGGTAAACAGGAAATAGCTGGGGCATTAATAGATATCTTTGTAGCATCCTTGAACACAAATTAGGTCCCAGAGGAATGGAAAGTTGTTGCTTAAGAAGGGTAGCATGAATAATCCAGTTAATTATAGACCAGTGAGCCTGTCATCAGAGGTAGGGGAGCTGATAGAGAAGATACTGAGGGATAGGGTCTTTTCTCATTTGGATGAAAATGGTCTTATCAGTGATAGACAAGATGGTTATGTGCAGGGAAGGTAATGACTTACCAATTTAATAGAATTCTTTGAGGAAGCGACAAAGTTGATTGATGAGGGAAGGACTGTAGATGTCATATACATGGACTTCAGGAAGGCGTTTGGTCAGTTTTTCCATGGTCGGGTGATGGAGAAAGTGAAGTCACATGGTGTCCAGGGTGTGCTAGCTACATGGATAAAGAACTGCCTGGACAACAGGGTACAGAGTGTAGTAGAGGAAGGCAGATTCTCAAAATGGAGAACTGTGACCAGTTGTGCGCCATTTGAGATGTTTCCAGAAAGATACATGATTGTGCAGGGTGCAAAGGGATACAGACTCTCAGAAAAATGCCGACTGATTTAGATAGAGGATCTGGATCAGCGCAGGATTTGACAGACAAATGGCCTGTTGAACTGGAATGTTCTTAGTTCTAACAATACCAAAGACCCATCACATGCCTGTAAAGATCTCCCACAACCTCTTCCATCAGGCTAAAAGATACAGAAGCTTGAAAATACAGATCAGCTGGTTCAGTAACGGCTTCTTCCTTGCTGTTATTAGACTGATGAATGGACTCTAATCTCAGATAATGCTGATCTTGTTCAGGTTGATCTCACCTAGCGCATGCTCTGTGCAGCGTAACCTATATGCCTCTCAGACATGTTTTACAGCAATCGTTCAGTACATCCTTGCTTACTTTGATCTGCCTGGACATCTTGGTACATGTCGAAATAAGTCCTCACCTCCACCCTCGCAGCTCCTTCTAGTGGTCACTCCCAGGTCTCTCTGGTCCTCACCCCCAACTTCTCCCATACCCCCCAGCTCCCTGTGACCCCATCCCCAGCTCTCTATTTCCTTTGTCTCTCACTGTGTCACTCACACTGTCTATTTCCCTTTGTTTTCTTTTTCCCTGCCTTCTGTTTCTTTCGCTGAACCTACTATCTTCCCTGTTCCCTGTCCATGTGACTGTTTGTTTCCTTGTTTTGTTTCCTTTCTCTCTTCGACTGACTGTCCATCTGTTTCCCTCGCTGTGTTCTCTTTCTCCTTCCCTTCGTATCTGTCTATTTCTCCCTCGTTGTGATGGTGATGGCTTCTCTATTCGTTTGAAGCGGGTGATAGCTCATTGGTTCGATGCTGGCAATGCAATAAACTCAACTGGGTTTTGGTATCAAAGACTTAATTTAAAATTATCCCTTAAGCTTCAATTGTTCACAAAACAGCAGCCAGAACATGTGTTTCCATTTAACAGCAATTATTATATCTACCTATTTTGGAACAACCCATCTCCCAATGTTCCTTACACTGGCAACTGGAAACATTCTATTCGGGTGCATAATGGTCTGACATGGTAACTGGTCTGCCCAGGACCATAAATAAAAACTACAGACGGTTGTGTGCACAATCCAGACCATCACGAAAGACCACCTTCCATCATTTATACTTGTCATTGTCGCAGAAAGGCTGGCAACATCAAAGATCTCTCCCAAAACAATAATGATCTCCTACAACCTCTTCCAAATGGGAGGAGACACAGAGGTTTGAAAACATGGACGATGTATGCTCAGGGACACTTCCTTTCCTACCATTATTAGACTGACAAATTGATATCTCTCACTTTTCCAATAATATTAATCTTGCTAATGTCGAATTTGCTTTGCTCACCTCCTGTGAAACTGTAACCATGTTTGCCTCAGTGTGTGTAAGTACCCCACGATCACTGTTTTCTTGTTTACTATCATGTGCCTGCATTCTTCGCAAATCAAACCTTTCCATTGTACATTTGATTAAAATTAACCAAATCAAATCAGGTCAATCACGTGGACTGCAGTGGCTCAAGGTCTTCTCAAGGGCAACTGGGAAAATGAACTCATGCTGGCCCAGTCAGAGATACCCATATCCCGTTAACAAATATAAGAAGATGACCACACTTAGAGAATACTGACAGGGGGAATCAAATCGCTTAAAACATAACCTTAGACAAATACAGACTTCCCTCACTATCTGAAAGAAACCATTCGCAAGCTGATATGGTGTAAAGTGCAGTTGCACCAATTTATATGGGAAAAAAAATCGCCTTTCTTCGTAAAAGTGAAAATCCTCTTTAGATTTCTTTTGGATAGCGAAACAAGGCCTAATGTAGGTCACTTGGGAAGGGAAGTGGCGAAAAGCGAACTTTTGAAAAGCGGGAAATACCTATATGTACATGTGCATGATATTCAGGAAGATGGGAATGGCAAAAAATAAATGAGGTGAATCTCATATTTTCTTTCCAGCCGAGCTGATCATCATTCTCTTTGTTTCCTCTTTTTCTTCTATATCCCTCTTTCTCTATTGATTCCTCCTTCCCTTCAAAGCACACATCCCTGTCAACGGTATTAAACACACACTTTTCCAAGTGCTTTCAGTTCAGGAAAGTTCCCCAGCACTTTTTGTTCGTTTCTTTGCATTGCCTTGTATAATTTCAGATTTTCAGCGTCTTCCATTATTTGATTTCACCTTCAATTTTGTTCTTTCGTGGGATGTTGGCATCTCTGCCAGGGGCAGCATTTGGTGACCATCACTAATTGCCCTGATTCTCAGGCCATTCCACAAGCCAATATAAAGTTAAACACATTGTTATGGATCTGAAGTCTCACTTCACCCAGACCAGGTAATGACATTAGATTACCTTACTGATCAGTGAAACAGGAATGTTTTCAGACAAAATGTTGATTTTACGTTTGTTTTTGTGAAATTCACTTTTATTCCAATTCTTATCAGTTTTATAGAAGTGCTGTCATCAGCTGTGATGGAATTGAAACAAATCACTTGAAACAATATCTTTCGTTTAATTAGCATTGCTTCTGAATTACATCCAGCGACATTCCTACGTTCATATATTGCCTTAATCATGAAGTAACGTCCAAGACAAGAACAATTTTATGATTGAAATGATTGTAATCGGAAAAGTGGTCAGAAGAGAGCTTGAAACATTAAGTCTGAATTTTACCAACGTGCAGCCAATGGTTTGTTCAGCAACAGCACTGACGCAGAGATGAAGATTGGGGAGATTAGGAGCTGGGAGTGGACAGGTTTGGTGACAGAGAGTACAGAAGACATAAATCAGTTCAGGGCAAAAAGGGATCCCGAGGTTGTGCACAATTTTGTTCTCAGATGTTGGTGAGGGAGTGGTCTGCAATTCATGGGTAATGAATGGAGACTGCAATTGAAACTGAAGACAAGAGTTTCTTTCTCTGACAAATATAGATAACAGAAATTGCAACGAAGTTCAAACTTGTTTGTGAGATTAATGAATGGACAGAGGTAGAGAATACCGACAAGAGGTTAGTAATAGGTTAGTAGCACACCTTCCACCCCGCGCAGAATAACAATCAGCACTGCTGATATCCGATAGGGTAGAAATTCCCAACAGGGGGAAATCTTGAAAAGATTCAAGGAAAACCTCCTCTCCATTGTTGTAATCCGTTATTCTCAGATTCAGCTCTGTCCTCTCTGTGTCTAGGCAGCTGTTGATCTCTGTTACTGTTGAAATTGATGCATCTGCTACTACACTGGGATAGCACAGTGAATGAAGTCCCTCAACCAATAGGAGAGGGAAACCCTCCAGTGACACAGTTACATTGCATGGAGACTGACATTAATCATAGTCACTGAGCAACCAGTCCCAGCTTTCAATACAGCACATTCAGTTCACAATATAACTGGACTGGACTACATGTTGACATTGCTGGCGATTGGTCAAATCTCCCATCACCAATTGCTCTAGTGAAGTCAGTTGTGAGGGAGAATGTCTTTTGTCTTTTGTCCGTTTACTATGCTCTTACCATCTCTCCCCAAATCCCTCCATCCACCAAAAGAAACACAATCAGGATGTTGTTACTGTGCTGATCTCTCCTCCACGGGAACAACCGTCAGCCAACACACTGTCACTGGGCACAGTCGCCCTGAACATAGACAGGAAGTGTGGATTTCTCTGAATGTTACTCTCACTGCTCTAATAAGGCAACTAGGGAATATGCTTCAGTAATTTATTTATGCAAATTGACAAACTTCTAAATGCAGTTTTATTTGCTGTAAAACTGTACTTTTTTGCGCATTTTGGCCTCAGTCCAAACCAAAAGTGGTAATTACAATGAACTTATTCATTAAGACTTATGAATTAATGAGTCAGGTTCGAATGAACATGTCATTCGCTGGGAGATAGGACAGAATGGGATAGTGGCTGTGGAGACTGCATGGGGGGGGGGGGCGGGGGGGGGGGGGGTACAATGTTATTCCCCAGTCATCATCCCTCTTTCTGACCGACAGAATTAAATCTAATGCATAACAAGGAAACAGCAACATTTGAGAGATGCAATGCTGAATGACAATATGAACTGAACAGGATCATTTTAAATGTGATAAAGTGAACTATATTTAATGTGCACACCACTTAATCATTGGGAATACAGTTCGATTAGGATCACTGGACCAGAAACATTAACTTTGATTTCTCTTCACAGATACCGCCAGACCTGCTCAGTTTGCCCTCTAAGTTCTGCTTTTTTTTTGTTTGAGCTTGATCATATGTTCATATATGGCAGGATACTTAAAATTAAAAGCACACACTAATAACAAAAATGTGGAGGGCTATGGGGACAGTGCAGGAGACTAACAGTAGAGATATAGTCTTTCCAAACTGGAAGAGACAATGGGCTGAGTTACCACCACTTTTGCTGTAAATAATTCTGTGATATGTAATCAAAGCCTTTGGAGAGGGGGTAGACAAGCTAGTTCAACGAAAGACACGCCGTGCTCCACCATCAATAATTTATTCCTGTCATCTCATGAAATTTCAGCTAAAAATGCCTCTAAAATGTCTTTTCAAACAAATTGGAGTTCCTGAGATTTACAGGATATTCAAAAAAGTATTTTTGTTTCTTTGAATCTTAAAGAAGCAACAGATTTCGGCCGTAACACAGGTGTCACAGACACACCAACTATAACAGGAACAGGAAAGGACTACATTGTCCACATATAACCAAATTCAGCATGTAGCCCTGTCAAAAAGCATGAAATATAGTGATACAGAAACATGAAAAACAAATAAAAAATGGTGAAGAAGTGCCACAGATGAGGAAGTATCTGCAGAGATAAACAAAGTTAACATATCGAATATGATGTAACCCTGTTCTGAAAAAGTCATATTGGAATCAAAGGTTAATTCTGCGTATCTCTGCTCAGAGGGTGCCAGACCTGCTGAGCTACCCTCTATCGTTTTTTTCTTTTCTTTCTGAACTGTGACAAATTGACTGATCTGAATGATATAAGCAAAGCTGCTATCTGAGTTGAATCTCGAGTAAGTTGTAACCAAAAGAGAAAATGCTGGAAAATCTCAGCAGGTCTGGCAGCATCTGTAAGGAGAGAAAAGAGCTGACGTTTCGAGTCTAACTGCCTCTGTGCAGAGAAATCAGAATTAAAGTTTCTAGGTTAGTGGCCCTTCCTCAGAAAGGATGGTAGCCCTGAAAATGTTTATTTATATACATAAGAGGCTGAATAGCTGTTAGTGGAGACTGTTAGTAGCTAACAATAAGGGGTGAGTACTAGGCTTGGTGTATGGGTAGGGGGCATTGAGGAGTTCAGTCCCTAAAATTATTGAATATTATTTTGTCTGAAGGGCTGCATGGTCCACCCGCGGAAAATGAGGTGTTGTTCTTCAAGCTTGCGTTGAAATGCCCTGGAACACTGCAGCAAGTCTGACTCAGAGATATTGGCCAGGGAGCAGGATGGGGTATTAAACTGGCAGGCAACTGGAAACTCAGGGTCTTTTGCACAGGTCCAGTTTGGATATACTGTGAAGTGTTCACCCAGTCTAACTTTAGTTTCCCCAATGTAGAACGGTGGCACAGTGGTTAGCACTGCTGCCTCACAGCGCCAGAGACCTGGGCTCAATTCCCACCTCAGGCGACTGACTGTGTGGAGTTTGCACATTCTCCCCGTGTCTGCGTGGGTTTTCTCCGGGTGTTCCGGTTTCCTCCCACAGTCCAAAGATGTGCAGGTCAGGTGAATTGGCCATGCTAAATTGCCGTAGTGTTAGGTAAGGGGTAAATGTAGGGGTATGGGTGGGTTGCACTTCGGCGGGTCGGTGTAGACTTGTTGGGCCGAAGGGCCTGATTCCACAATGTAAGTAATCTAGAGCAGACCACAACGTGAGCAGCGAATGTGGGAAATGTTGATAGGATGCTGCTTCAGGTGGGAGGTATGTTTGGCCCTTGGTTAGCGAGGAGGGAGGAGGTAAATGGGAAAGTGTGACACCTCCGGCAGGGGAAAGTGACGTGGACCTGTGTTGGGAGGGGGGGGGGTGTGGAGGTGGGGCGATGTGTTGGCAGTGAATAACGAATGGACTAGGGTGTCGCGGAGGAAATGGTCAGAAGGCAGAAAACGGAGAGTAGACAAATATGTGTCTAGTGGTGGCATCTCGCTGGAGGTGGAGGAAATGCAGACTGATGATCTTCTGCATGTGAATGCTTGTGGGATGGTAGGTAAGGACAAGGAGAACTCTAACACTGTTGCATGAGGGAGGAGAGAGGGTGAAGATAGAAGTGCAGGAGGTGGGTCAGAACTGGTTGAAGGCCCTGGCGAGAACAGTGCTAGGGAATTCTCGGTTGAGGAAGAAGGTGGACATTTCAGAGGCCACATTTTTGAACTTGACATCATCAGAAGCAATGCGGTGGAGACGGAGGAACTGGGGGAATGGAACGGAGCATTTGCAGGAAACAGCGTGTGAGGGTGTATACTCCAAGTAGCTGTGGGAGTCGGTGGCTTAATATTGGATATCAGTGACCCGTCTATTCCCAGAAATAGAAGCAGAAATGTCGAGGAAAGAAAGGGAGGAGTCGGAGATAGACCTTGTGAAAGTGAGGGATTCGTGCAAATTGGAAACGATGACCTTTTCCAATTCTGGACAAGAGAGAGGAGCAGCAGCTATGATATCATCTACGTATCGGAGAAGCAGTTATGGATGGGGACTGGAAAGAACTAGAACAAGGAATTGTCTATGTACCCCATGAAGGAACAGGTATAACTTTAGCCCACGTGTGTATCCATGCACCCCCTCTGTGTGGCAGGAGCAGGCTGAAGCAATGGGTCTGCCCAGGCAGTTCTGTTTGTGGATTTTCAGGAGGACATAAAAGCGAGCTCTGCGATCAGAGGACCATCAGCTTCAGGACTGTTACGTGGGGGCGAGTGGGTGGGAATCTCCAGTTGAACTGTTGTCAGATTTAGTTAATAAAATGGCCTGATATGCCATGGCAGGTTTATGGAGCTGCAGGTGATATGTGGAGGTATCTGAGAGCTGGCACTCAGCCTCTGAAATGGAGAGATGAGTCCACCAGACTACAGCAGCAGCACCCTTATCGGCACAGGCTGAATAACACAGTCAGGGTTGGATCCATGCGTACAGCATACAGTCTGCTTAGAGGGTGATAGGTTGGATAGGGTAACAGGAATGCAGAGAAATTAAAACAACCAGTATCACATTGAAAGTTCTCAAAGAACAGATTGAATAAATGCCAGAGGAATGGGTCTAGGTGGAGGGAGAGTGTTGGAGCTGGGGGAAGGGTCTGTGGGATGGGGAGTGGACTCTTGCCCAAAGAAATGGATACTGAGGAGAAGACGGTGGAAGAGGAGTTCAACATTATGTCGTTCCTGAAATTCATTAAAGGGGGCGCAGAGGGATAATACTGAGAACTTTGCAGAGTACTGAACATTCGGCATTACAGCATGGCTGTTTAGGAGGAATGGTGAATACACGACAGGAGGTGGGCTTGGGGGAGGGGATGGGCTCAGAGCGCAGGGCATCGGTGGGGTGACAGGTTCCAGAGGCTCATCGGCATCTCTCAGTTATTCCACCTTGTAGTCCTCGTATAGCTGGCGAGCACAGTGAATGAGCTGGAGAATGATGTAAAATTGTGGAATGGTGCAGCCTCGAGTCAATTTGATGAGATGCTATTGGACAGAGAAAATATTGATCTCCGTGGCACTGACATCGCACGATCAGTCCACAGAAAGTAACTGATTGAAAATTAGCGTTACCTTATTGTAATGCTCTGATTTCATTGGGGTGAAAGTCAACCAACAAGATCTTACTTTTCTGAGACTTTAGACCAACCAGGAAAACAAATGATGTTATTAATAAGACAAATTCATCCATGATTTTGGAAGGCAGTAGCAAAGGCAGAGTTTATTTGTCATTCCCAATAGATCGAGGAAAGGTGTCATTGTTCATTGAGGAAATTACCAGCACAGAATTTCCTCTGATTCCCGTTAACCACAGTTATCTGAGGGTGAATGATGCTTCATGAGTCAAATATTACTTTGATGCGAGGCAAGTTACTCTGATCTCACCTCTAATGACATTGGAAAATCAGTTAAATTGGTAAAGACCAAAATGATAGTACACGGCTTATTTGAACAATGTGCTCACTGTCCTCACAACGTTTAAGGAAAAAACTGATGGATGGTCGTCTGATTCTGAGTAGAGGTTTGTCCTATTTATGATGAGGCTGTTTGGTTACACAGAGACAGAAATAAAGTTCCACTCTGTATAGGGAACTGAACCACCATGTTCACGGTGCATTGGACGGTGACAGACACACACTATTGTCTGTTCCTGTTGGACATTGATCATCTCAATCTCATCATTCACTGATGAACAATAGCAGAACAGAAGCCAGCAGTTCCAATCACCCCTGTTGGAAAGCAAACAGGGAAAGGAAGGGCCAGTGGAAGTGGGAGTAACTAGGGAACTGGTGTAACTTACAGTGGGAGTGGGGGAAAAAAGATGTGAAGAGATATCATCAATGGAAGAGTATGTAGCTGCAGATGGAGCAGTGCAAGGGAAGGAGGAGTGTAAGAAAAGAGTAAGAAGGCCGAGGAAGAATGGCTAATGAAGTTTTAGTGACTGGGAAAAACTTGCTTTAGCAAATGTGAGTTTGGGTGAAAAATATCACTGTTCAGGAAAATTGGGATCTGGTTCCATTGAAAATTAAGATTTGATGTATTTCATTTTCTATACTTGATTCTTGTTCAGATTGCACATTCACTCTGTATTTTTGCATCTCCATCAATTGCGGTTTACATGTTTTTCCCCCTAGTATGGTATCTCATTTTTGAATTTTTTAACAATATGTATTTGCTTCCAATTCAACGTAGACATGAGAACATGATTTGATCTCCTGCAGTTTGCCCATAACGTAGAATATAATTGAATAGTTATCCTCATCACAATCACTAATTCAAGCAATGAGTCAGTATCCATCCTGCAGATGAAAAACTTCTTCAGCTCTGACTATTGATAAAAGAACAGTGCCACACAAATGGCTAATGTTCCAGTGCAAGGTGCCAAACCCTAGTTCATCTTAAATTCTGTACACACTTTATGAATAAGACATGCTGAGGGGCAGAGTGTAAAAGGTGAATTCAACTCTGTGTCGAAAATGCTATTAGCAGCTCCCTCATAATAGGTGTTAACTACATCACTTTGTAAATTCCCCAAAATGAGAATAGCAAAAGACTGGAATTCTTAATTCCTCTTCTGTGAATAACATCGGGAAAACAGGAAGGAAATCAAGGTTTGTTTGTGATATTCATAAATGATGATGGTGAGAATGTGGAAGATGGATAACAAATGTTGGGGATGACACAAAGATTAGCTGGGTGGTTCATAATGAGGAGGAAAGGGTTAGGCTACAGGACGATATAAACAGATGATTTCTATATCCAGATTAATGGCCGATGAAGTTTAACACTGATAAATGTGTGATGATGCACATCTGAATTAACAAGACAAATGAGTACTCAAACTGTGAAGTGTGAGGGCTAACTTTGCTCCTTTTTTCATTGCAGCAGGGAAGATTGAGGAGGAAACCTGGTACAGGTGTACAAAAGCATAAGGGGAATGGAGAGGATGAACAGACAGCAGCTGTTTCCCTTACTCGAAGGGTCAAAAACAAAGGGATACATGCTTAAAGTGAAAGGCAGGGGATTGAGAGAGGATTTGTGAGTCTGTTTTGAACTGAGAGGGTGGCACAGACATAGAATATAAAATTTCTACAGTGTGGAAATAGGCTCTTTGGTGCACAAATCCACACTGACCCTCCAAAGAATAGCCCACACAAACACGTTCTTCCTATATTTACCCCTGACCTACACATCCCTGAACACAATGGGCAATTAAGCATGGCCAATTCACTTAACCTGCACATCTTTGGATTGTGGGAGGAAACCGGAGTACCTCGCAGAAACCACGCAGACACGGGGAGAATGTGCGAAATCCAGACAGGCTGTCACCCGAGGCTGGAATCAATCCTGGGTCCCCGCGCTCTAAGGCAGGAGTTCTAACCACTGAGCCATCGTTCTGCCCCTGGTGACATCTTCACTCATGCCTGGTCCGGGGTGCAGATATATGGAGTCTGGGAGGCAGGTCAGGTTTCATCACCATGGGTAACTTGTATGGTGTGATTCTGGCTCTCAATGTCAACACGTCTGCTCTCTGGGCCAGGCTCTGACTGAAGATGAATTTCAAAACCTGGTTGCTCATCAGCCATTAGTATTTAACCTGGACAATATTTGTACCTACACTGAAACCAGTGATAGCCTGTTGGCGGGTTATCCCCCTGCCCAAGGAAGATTTCAACTTACTTGCTTTGAAGTAATGTTTGACTGGCTGCCCTGAAGCAGGTTAGAAGCTCTATGCACAGATTTTGGAACAGGCCACTCAGTCTCTCTGTAGCACAGGCAGCAGTGAGTTCCAATACCACTGTAAATGATTTCAGATAAATTGGAAGCAAGTTTCAGCGTAGCTCACTGCAAGATGTTGAGTTTACTGACCCCGAACAATAATCGGATATTTGCTATAGTTCATGAATTGGGCAACAATAAGATGAGGTAAAAACAATGATAGCACATGCTGGAAACCAGATTCTGGATTAGTGGTGCTGGAAGAGCACAGCAGTTCAGGCAGCATCCAAGGAGCAGCAAAATCGACATTTCGGGCAAAAGCCCTTCATCAGGAATTAGTCACTGAGCCTGAAGCGTGAGGACGGTGGGGGTGGGGAGAAAGTAGCATAGAGTACAATAGGTGAATGGGGGAGGGGATGAAGGTGATAGGTCAGGGAGGAGAGGATGGAGTGGATAGGTGACAATCTATTGCAGTGCCTTGTGTCCCTAAAGCCGTATCTACTAAATGTCACCTTCACATTCTCCAGTATCAAAATAAAATTGTACATCTCTATGAATGGTCAGAGTTACTACATGGATCACACAGTAGCATTTATGTGAAGTAACCAGCAGCAAACGGAAATCCACAAATCACATTAATAAATGAACTTGGCGGATTCTGTCTGGGCTAAGTAACCACACAGATTATACTGGCTTTCAGGTGACTGTAACAATACACACTACAACTGGAGGTTTTGGCCTTACACTCCTCCAAAGCTTCCTGATCTCACACACATCACTCCCTCACACATTCAACTATTTAAGGGGAATCCACAAGCTGGTGAAACTGGAAAGATAGAACAGTGCAGCATGTACAGGCCTTTTGGCCCTTGACGTTCTGTTGACTTTTTATCCTACTCTAAGATCATACTAACCGACATACCTTTCATTATACTATCATTCATGTGCCTATCCAATTAAATATCCCTAATATAGCTGAATTTACTACAACTGTTGGCTGTTCATTGCACACACCCACCACTCCCTGTGTAAAGAACTTACCTCTGACATCTCCCCTAAACCTTCCTCCAATTACCTTAAAATCATAACCCCTCGAGATAGCTATTTCCACCCTGGGAAAGAGTCTCTGGCTATCCACTCTATCTATGCCTCTCATCATCTTGTACACCACTGTAAAGTCACGTTCCATTCTTCTTCGTTCCAATGAGGAAAACACCCCAGCTCCCTCAAATTTTCTTTGCAAGACATGTCCTCCAGTCCAGGCAGCATCTTGATTAATTTCCTCAGCACTCTCATCAAAGCTTCCACATTTTTCCTACAACGAGGCAACGAGAACTGATCACAATACTCTAAGTGTGGTCTCACTAGGGCTGCATATAGTTGGCGCATAATCTTCCAGGTCTTAAACTCAATCCCTCGGCTAATGAACACATCAAATACCTTCTTAACCACCTTGTGAACCTATGTAGAAACATTGTGGGAGCTACGCCATGGCCCATATGATCCCCCGTTCCTCCACAATGTAAGAATCCTGCCTCTAACCCTGTATTCTGCATTCAACGTCGACATTCCAAAATGAATCGTATCCCACTTTTCCATATTGAACACAATATGCCACTAAGCAGCTGGGTCCTGCATCCTGTCAATGTCCTGTTGCAAACTACAACAGCCCTCTACACTATCCACGATTCCACCAACCTGTGTTACATCATCAAACTTACGAACCTACCCTTCCAATTCGTCATCCAAGTCATTTATCAAAATCACAAGCAGCAGAGGTCCCAGAACCGATCCTTACGGAACACCACTGCTCACCTAGTTCCACACTGAATACTTCCCATTTACCACCACCCTCTGTCTTCTATGGGCAAGCCAATTCTCTATCCAGACGGATAGGACTCCCTGTATGTCAGGGCTCCTTACTTTCTGAATGAAACTACCACGGGGAAGCTTATCAAACACCTTGTCAAAATCCATGCACTCTGCATTCACTGCTCTACCTTCTTCAGTGTGTTTAATCCCCATCCTCAAAGAATCCAATAAGAGTTGTGAGGTATGACCAGTCCCTCACAAAGTCATGCTGACTGTTTCTAATCAAACTCTGATTTTTCAGAATTCTCTCCAATACTTTGCCCAACAGTGATGTAATACTGATTGGTCTGTCATTCTCAGGACAATCCCTGTTCCCTTGCCTGGACAAGGGACTAACATTCGCCACCCTCCAATCAACCGACGCTACTCAAATGGAGAGTGAAGACGCAAAGACCATCGCAAAAATCACAGAAATCTCTTTCCTCTCTTCCTATAGTAACTTAGGGTGTTTCCTGTCTGGATGAGGGATTTATCTATCCTTATGTTTGCACTTCAATCAGTCTGTATTTCACCTCAACTTGTTTACTCCCTGTCTAACCAACTGATTGACTGCTTTCCATTTCAGGGCTCTGTACAGTGCTGCCTACCTGAGCAAGTGTGGTTCCAAATATCCTGTGTATTATGGAATGGAAAACATAGGAAGGCAGAAATGCCTTTCTCATGAAGGGGAGATGCCAAAACTTTGACTCTGCTGCTCCTCAGATGATGCCTGAATAGTTGTGCTTTGCCAGCGCCACACTTTTCGACTCTGATTACCAGGATCTGCAGTCCTCACGTTGCCCATTACTGAGGGCTGTTCCCTCTGCACACTGAGCAGGGAACTAATCAGCAGAAACCCGTTGTAGTTAGAGTTGACTGTACAGTTCTGGAAAGCTGCATTTGATCAACACTTTTATTAAAAACGAAATTACAATTCAACAAATATTCATTCAGTCCCAGAGTTACAGTTTTGGTTCATGAATTAGGCAGCTTGATAACGAAAAGTGAATGACTGAAGAACTCCGAGATACAGAGTATTCCAGGTACTATATTCCAGGTTGGATGTTCTTTACCTTTATGTTGGGAATATAATCAGACAGACAGATATGACAAGGAAATGAGATGACATGTGGAAGTGTGTCATTTTTACCATTACAGAGATGAGTTTGAGGGAGGTCATGGCTGACAACTCAATATTCTGTGGTACCAGAACTATTGTCAGGACAGGAGATAGAGTAAAAGATGAGGTAGTGTTGTCTTATAAATTATGGAGTCAGATACTGGCTTTAAAAGGAACGATATCTTGAAAGGATCATCTAATGAGGTTTGGTGGTTAAAGGTCATTGTCAAAACCATGACAGAAACACTGCTTGCGACACACTGTCGAACCCCAGATAAAGGAAAGTACAGGAGCAGGTATATAACCAAGTTATTGAGGTGTGTAAAAACAATAATAGGATCATTATATTCAGGCATTTCAATTCCAAACATTCATTATGGTAGTGATAACTCCTTAAGAGGAACAGGTGCTTTGAAATTTATTCCCGAGAGCTTCTTATATCAACATAGAGCAGTTACAACAATGGGCAGTGCAGCGCTGGGCCTCACTGTGGGGAACGAATCCAGTCAGTTGTTCCAGGCAGAAGTGGGAAAGCATTATCGGACCAGTGACTGTGATATCACACATTTTGACTTTGCTAAGGAAAAGACCCCAAAATGTTTGAATCATAAAAGCTTTTTGGATTGGGTAGACAGATTTTATGAAAAAAAATGACATAATCCGGGCAAAGTGCAGTTGCCTCTGGATGAAACTACAGCAGAACAAGTTGGGGCGGAGGTTGGGGGATCATTTGTTTAAAATCAAATTGATGACAGTGTCGGCCCAGCATGTTACATCGAAGATAAGATTTAGGAGAACAAGCCCAGAGAACATCAGATGTCGACACAAATCCAGAACAGGATGAAAAAGGAAAGAGAAGCTTAAAGAAGGTTTCAGGTGAGCGGGCCAATGAAGGTCCCAAAAGAATATAGAAAGTGGAGGGCTAAACTTAAAAAGGAGGGGTGATAAAACATTAGTGGGTAAGATTAGCAAGAATCCAAAGTCATATTTTGGTATATTAAGGTGAAGACGATAACATGGGAAAGAATGGGAGTGTTCGGGACGAAGGGGACAGCCTGTTTACGCAGCCAGAGAATATGTTAAATACATCTACGAATCGGTCTTCAGTTTGGAGAAGCTGTTTCTGGATTCAGGGAGAGTGACCGTTTGACCCTTGAGCAAATTGACACAGGAGCTGAGGAAGAATTGGAAGTTTATGTAAGATAGAGTGGGCAAATCACCAGATTAAAGACCACCAAGTCTCACATCAGTGAGAGGGAAACAATTGTATAACATTCGGAGGGCTGTTGAGGCTGGATCATAAATACCTTCAAGGCTGAGAGAGACAGACTTTTATACAAGTGTTATGGGAAATTGCAGAAAAGTGGAATGGGGGATTAACAAAATAAAAATAACCTAATCGAAGAACAGCAGTCTCAGTTAGAGGATAGACATATAGTTGTCCCTATGTCTAATGGTGTTCTTTTCCAATAGCCCTGTATTCACAAGAACATCACCTCTCTCGAGGGATTCAAGGAATTCATAAACCGATACTAATAGACAGAAAGCACGAGAGGGCTGCGACAACACAGAATGCCTGTTGGGGTGAGGATTTGCACGGACAAGTCACCACTACCAGAACAAGACCTCAGCAAGACACCCTTCAAGGCCAAGCAGAGATCTGCACTGGGGAGCAGGTAGTCAGTGCCCAGTTGTCAAGGAGTGCTGAAGACCTAAACACTGCATCACTGTCGTGTCTCCTTCCTTCGCTGGCCAAAGCTATACATGGAGAGGTAGAGAGACATGCCGTTGTCGCAGAGTAAGCAGTAAGGCTTTGATACGAGAGGCGTCGGAAAGCTCCAGCTCAGCAAAATGTACAGGGTAACTGAAATAAAGTCCTTTTAACTTTATTGTTATGGCCATCGAGATGGCAGTTAGGGCAGTCACACGATCCTCTTGTTTGATGTGGGAGCTCAAGGAGATTTTCACAGTCTCTGATGACTATACACTGTGGGATCATTTGATTAAAATCAAATTGATGACAGTGTCGGCCCAGCATGTTACACCGAAGATAGGATTTAGGAAAACAAGCCCAGAGAACCTCAGATGTGGACACAAATCCTGCACTGTGGACTGTGCATCCAGCTTCATCTCCTGGGAGACCGTGTTAGGGAGCTGGAGATAGGCTGCATGATGGCTCAGTGGTTAGCACTGCTGCCTCACAGCACAAGGGACTAGCAGTCAAATCCTGGCTCGTGCAACTGTCTGTGTGGAGTTTGCGCATGCTGCCTGTGTCTGCATGGGCTTTCTCTTGGTAATGCGGTTTCCTCCCACAGTTCAAAGATGTGCAGGTTAGGTGATTTGGTCGTGCTAATTTGCCTGTAATGTAGGGGAGTGGGTCTGGATGGGCTGCTCTTTGGAGGGTCGGTGCGGACTTGTTGGGCTGAAGATAATTTAGGATGCACTCAGGGTCATTCAAGATACTGAGGACTTCATAGATAAGTGCTTTAGTGTGGTGGACACACCCAAGACACAACCCTAGTTATGTTTCTTTAATGACTGTAATATTCCAGTCTAACGTTCATCGCTCTCAGTTCATGAGCTTTACCTGTCAGTCCTGTTGTATTTAAATAAACACAATTTAATCCAACAGGCGTTCCTTGCTTCCTGTCATATTCCAGGTAGAGAGTAGCTGTGCGACCACCAGGAATGGCAAAGGGAGTAGGCAGAGAGTGCAGAAATAGCCTGTGGCCATTCCTCTCCATAACATGTAGACCATTTTGGATTGTTGGGGGAGATGTCTGTTCAGGTGAAAGCAGCAGTAGCCAGGTTGGTTGGTATTACCACTGGCTCAGGGGCACAGCGGGAAAGGGTAAAGGTAAACACGACGTTAAAGATAGGAGGGTTGATTGTTAGTGGGACAGATCGGAGATTCTGTGGCCACAAACGGGAATCCAGGATGGTGGATTACCTCCCTGCTGCTCGGGTCCAGGATGTCTCCAAGTGGCTGCTGAACCTTCTCAAGGGTTTGGGTGAGCAGCCAGAAATCATTATGCACGTTGGCACAAATGATACCCGTTGAAATAGGGCCGAGGTTCTGGAGTGAGATTACAGAGAGCTCGGAGAAACATTTTTTAAAAAAACCTTGACAGTGGTCATCTCCTTAGAGGGAGATTACCGTCCGAGACCTGCACTGGAAGGGACACCAATATCTTGGCTGTCAGTTATGCTCGTGTTACCAGGCTTGGTTTAAACTAGATCGGCAGGCGGTGGTATCCTCAAGAGAGGGAGACAAGTGCGCGGCTGGAAGGAGATAGAGTCATCAGAAATAGTAAATTTAGGCTGGAAAATGACAGAGAGAAATGCCTTTTGGATTAAATTGCATCTATTTCAATACAGGTAAGGCCAATGAACTCAGGGCGTGGATAGGTAGGTGGGACTGGTATATTATAGCCATTACACAAACATGGCTAAGTGATGGATGGGACTGACAGCTTAATGTGCCAGGGTACAGTTGCTTTAGGTGAGACAGAGATGTTGGAAGGAGGGGAGTGGAGTTGCATTTCTGATTAAGGGGAGTACCACAGCAGTAATCAGAGACAAACTAACTGATGAATCACCCAGTGAGGCTTTGTGGGTGGAGTTAAGAAATAGGAAGGTGTTCGTGAGGTGATTGGGGATGTACTATAGGCCCCCAAATAGTCAACAGAAATGAGAGTAATAAATATGAAGGGAGAGAGGGGAAACCTGCAAGAGCAATAGCGTTATCATAATAAGGGCTTTTATTTTTTCGAATACAGACTGGAATGGCCAGAGCGTTAAGAGATTTGATGAGATAGAATCTGATAAAAGCTTCAGGAAAGTTTCCTCAAGCAATATACAGAGAGTTCTACTCGGGAAGGGGAAAAACACGAAATTTTCTTAGGAAATAGGGCAGGACAGGTGACTGAGTTAACAGTGGGGGAGCACTTTGTGACCAGCTACCGAAGTTCTATTAATTTTCAATTAGTTATGGAGAGGGACAAAACTGGTCCACAGGTTCATGTTCGAACTTGGGGCGTGGCTCAGGTCCAGGCAGCTGGGATCAAGGGAATTCCTGGAGGTATATAAGAGATAATGGAGTTTACTGCAGAAGGAAATCAGTAGGGTGAAAAGAGGGCAAGAAAGAGCCTTGGCTGAGAAGATTAGGATGAATCCAAAAAGGTACTTTAAATATATTTTTAAAAATCAAAACAGGATCGAAAATAGGACCCGTCGAAGACCAATGTGGACAAGTATGCGTGGAACTATAAGTGATGGGTGAAGTCCTCAACGAATATTTCTACTCTCTGTTTACTGTGGAGAAAGACATGTTGACTTGAGAACTTGAGGAAGTTAGTGGTGATATCTTAGAGCCAATCTATATCATAGTTGACGAGATTTTGGACGTACTAGAATGTTTGAAAGTGGATAGATCTTATCGTCCTTACCCGATATATCCAAGAACACCTCATGGGGCTCCAGACGAATTTGCGGGGAGCCTGGATTTTAATGTTTATCATCAGTAACCGCAGGTAATGTCCCGGAAGACTGGAGGATAGCAAATGTTGTGCCCTTATTCAAGAAGAACTGAACAAAAAAAAAAGCCTTGGAACTACAGATCAGTAGGTTTAACATCTGTGGTCGGTAAGTTACTTGAGAAGGTTCTGAGGGATAAGATTTACATGGATTTAGAAAGACAGGCTTTGATTAGGAATAGTAAGTGTGGCTTTGTGCGAGGAATATTTTGCCTGACAATTCTCTTAAAGTAAGTGGATGATGTGACCAGGAAGATTAAATTGTGAGGGGCAGTAGATTTCAAAACATGTGGTGTTGGATAAGCACAGGAGGTCAGGCATATTCGAGGGGCAGAAGAATCTATGTTTCGGACATAAGCCTTTAATCAGGAGCATCCAAAACATCGATTCTCCTGTTCTGATGCTGCCTGACCTGCCGTGATTTCCAGTGCCACACTTTTCGTTACTCATCTCCAGCATCCGCTGTGCTCAATTTCTCCATTGGCAGTAGATTTAGTCAATATGGATTTCAGTTACAGCAGAACAGAATGAGGTTTTTTAGTCCGTGGAGCCTGATATACAATTACAGGAGGAGGCCTATAAAACTGTAACCAGATCATGCAGCACCAGTATCCAGTTGCACAGCAACAGGTTCAATCTATTCAGCGACTTGAATCAGTAACACAGGAAATGGAAGAGGTCACAAAGTGACTGCACTATGGGGTATACTGTAATAAAACCAGGCTACATAGCCGCTCAGACCTGCACTTCCATTCAGTAAGTCAGGGCTGATTTGTACTCGGCCGCAATTTCTCTTTCATGCCCAATTTTTTGTAGTTGTCGACTCTCTGACGGGTCAAAACCCATTGACACCCACTCGCAACCCCCAAACATTTCAGTGATGTAGCCTCTCCTAACTGTCTGGCCCCAACCATCACTATTCCCTGAGAGAAGGAACTACTCCCCACACATATACCTTGGCCTATTGACATGGATAGAAGATATGAACACAATGTAAAGTTACTGGCCCTGATATCACGGCAGTATTTGATTGCGCAAGATGTCAAGGAGACTGAACAAAATTGAACTTGATGAGAATCAGTTGTAAACTCCCCGCTGGCTGAATCATTCAGAGCACAATGGGGCTGGTGGACATCAATCCTCTCAGTCCCTGGATATCTCTGTGGGCATTCCTCAGGGTAGTTTCTTCGGCACAAACATCTTCAACTGCTTCATCAATGTCTTTCCCTCTTTCGTGCAATCAGAGGTGGGGATATTCTTTGAAGATTATACAATGTTGAGAACAATGGGTCACCTGCTAAGGTACTAAAGTATCAAATCTGGACAACATTCAAGCTTGTGCTGTTAATATATAGGGAACATGAATTAAAAGCACTGCTGGAGAATAAACATTTCCACAGTTAAAAGAAAGTGGGACCCCTTTAGCAAGTCTAGCTAGTTTCACAGTAATATAAGAAAGCCATTCAGCCCATCAGATCTATAGGATAACAATAGGTGCAATGGGTTCACTCACTCCTGCCTTTTACAGAAGAAGACAATTTAAAATAAAAACAGGTGTTGGAATGCAAAATACACACTCAGGAGATGGAAGAACAGAATAAGCAAGGCAGCATCAAGACTTTGAGAAGTGAACGCCTTGGATATAACCCCTCATCAGGACTGTGGATGGGAGTAAGGGGGTATATAGATAAAGTGCGGGTGAGGGAGGAGGAGGCAGAGTGGCGAGATGTGGATAAGTGGACACAGATAAAGGTATCAGCGAGTTGTTGATGGGAGCGCTGAATCCAGTTGGTAGCTGGACAAAGGTTGCTCAGAGGAATGGAATGGAGGGGAGTGTTTGGGAATGGAGTGGGGGGACTGGAAGGGAGGTTATTTGAAATTGAAGCATTCAATGTTGAGTCCCCGGGGTGCAGGCTGCACAGGTGACAGATGAGATCTTGTTCCTCCAAATTATGATTTGGTCCATTGTGGCAATGGAGGAGGCCAAGGATGGCCATGTCGGAAAGGAATTAGGAAAGAGAATTGAAACAGGAAGTGACTGGGATATTTTGCATTTCACCTAACGACCCTACGTTTCATCCCTGATTCATCCCTCCCATCGCCCAACCAGGTTGCACCAACCACTTGTGTCCACATAGCCGTAACTGACCATCCCCCTGATCTCCCCACTCCAACCACTCCCTTCCCTCTTTATCTGCAGCTCCCCCTACCCCCCAACCCAGTTCTGAAGAACGGTTATACCTGAAATGTTGACTTTCCCAGCTCATCGTGCTGCTTGGTTTGCTGTGTTCTTCCAGCCTTCTGTTTGTCTCCTATAACTCAGGAAGTTTGAGTCTAGTCAGCCCAGCGTGCTGGGAGGCAGGAACCACGGGTTGCCCACTGAAGTCCTTGAACCCTGCCCTCGGGCCAGGAGGAAGACATTCAGTTCCTCCAGACACTGACACATGAACAGAAGAAGCCATTCAGCCCCTCCAAACTGTTAGACTGAAATAGGAGGATGTCATTGTTGCTGCAACACGACAAACCAATGAGCCATAGACTGCAAAGACAGACTGCTCCATGTTGTTCCTCCTGGCTCCATTGCTAATGGTACACATGTGCTATGGTAACGTGGTTTGCTGATCATGAGGAGGAAAAGTGAATGGTTTGTGCCAAGTCCCAAGGAGGCATCTTCCATCTCCGAGATGTTATGAACTAGGTTAGACTACTCCAAACACTAATAAGCAGGCAGCCCAGAGCATACCTTTGCAATTTGTTTCGGTAAGTGTACAATGAAAATTACCAGAGGTAATTTCGCTAGGTTGACTAATAGATTTTGAAACAGACAAAACTTTATTCATAAAATTACACAATGAAACACAAAGAACAGAATAAAAAATCACGACAGAATTCAACCTATTCAGCTAGACTTAATTATGCTATTCCGAATACACACAACTGTCCCAATAAGCAAACTCCCAATAAAAACCAGTATAAATGGAAGACTAACTGCAAGGTTGAAGTTGATGGTCAGAAAAGAGTGAGAGTTCCCACACAGCTCCCAGTTGAACTTCCCAGTTCAAGACTCACCTGAAAACTGCGCAGCTCAGCGAGTTCAGCTAAAATAGCTCACCACTCTCCGTTCAGTATACTGGTCACTTATAAAGCATGGTCACTTTGGGCTGAAGTCTCATCTATTTCCATACAAATAAAAGACCTCTGAAAGTACTTTTCATCTCTGTACCAAACCAGACTGATCGGAGCTTGGAGAAAGTGAGGAAGGGATTCTACCCGAAACGTCGATTCACCTGCTCCTTGGATGCTGCCTGACCTGCTGCGCTTTTCCAGCAACACATTTTTCAGCTCTGATCGGAGCTTGGCCCCGTTTTATTGTTCCTCTTAAAAATAAACCAAGGACAGAGTCTGCTTGAGCCAAGGAACACCTTTTCGACAAAAAGGAACTTGCTTTGTGCCACATCTCTCCCCACTTAAAAAAAATCAATGCTAAAAGGTGGCTGCATTTTTAACCCTTCAAACCCAGTTAGTAGTTTTAAAACTGACAGCTATACTGTCCTAATTGTAAACATTCACAAACCCATACAAAACCAGGCTGCTGTATACCCACCACCGAACACCTCCGCATCTCATTCTAGTCTCAGTAACTCATCAGCTTTCACGTTTTCGCGATCTGCCACATGCACAATTGTCTGATTGAATGGCTGCAATAACAAGTCCATCTCAACAGTCTGGCATTTTTGTCTTTAATTTTTTCCACAAATGTCAATGTGTTGTGATCAGTTTATACGATTGTCTCAGATGCATTGCTGGTAATATATACACAGTTATGGTGTAATGCCAGCATCAAGTTTCAAGTCTCTTTCTCCACCGTTGAACATTTCTGTTGATGAACGTTCGACTTCCCAGAAAAACACCCAGGTCTTTCTATTCCCTCATCATCCTCCTGCAGGAACACCGAACCAATACCCACATCACTGGCATCGATAGCCACCTTGAAAGACTTCGTGTAATCTAGTGTAGCTAATATTGGGGCAGTGTCTAACACAGGGTTTAGGTTGGAAAATGCCTTTTGACAGTCCTCTGTCCACTGACAGTTCTTGCCCTTGACAATTCGGTGAGTGGAGCAGCCACACTGCTTAAAGTTTGGCACAAACTTTCAGTAAAATCTAGTCAAGCCCAGGAACCGTAGTATTACATATTTCTTATTGTCGACGGTGTGGAACATTCCCCAACTACTTTCGTTTTTGTATCTCATGGGGCCATTGGTCCATGTCCAATAACGTGACCCAGGAACGTGACTTGGCTTTCTCAAATTCACTTTTAGCTAGGTTTACCAGCAAGCCTGCCTTCTGAAGTCAATCAAAAAAGTGTGATAAATGCGTAACTATTCCATTCATGAGTGACTAAAAACTACCATGTGATCAATGTACAGCACATGGTTGGGTAATCCGACAATGACCTCATTATCAGTCTCTGAAAGGTGGTTGGATCGTTTTACATGTCAAATGCCACAACTTTGAACAGATACAATCCATTTAGTGTTATGAAAACCGAAATTGCCTTTGCTCTCTCTGACAGAGGTCCTTGCCAGTAGCCTCTGAGCAAGTCCAACTTAGAAACGTAAGTAGCTTCTCCCACTTTTTCGACAAAGTTCTCCAAACATGGAATTGGATATGCATCAGTCTTTGTAACGAAGTTGAGTTTGTGATAGTCCACACATGTCCACTGGGTAACATCTGGCTTTGGCGCCATGACAATACATGAGATCCAAGCACAGTAACTCATTTCGATTATGCCATCTTGGAGCGTGTGCTCTATTTCCTTCTGAACCTGCACCAACTTTAGAGGATAATGGCTTTAAGGATGTTATTTAATCAGAACAGCATCTCCTGTGTCTACATCATGCTCGAATTATGTTCGTACTTCCCAGTGTATTTCCGTATATCTCTCCAAGATACAGTAATAACTCTTTCAGGTCACTATGCTTTTCTTTTGAAAGGTAACTCAATAATTTATCCCAATTTTTGGCAACTTTCTCATTGTTCAATTTGATTTGAGGAATGTCCAATTCAGAATCCTCTGAACTTGGGTCCTCCTTCATAGAACATAGAACATAGAACAATACAGCACAGAACAGGCCCTTCGGCCCACGATGTTGTGCCGAACTTCTATCCTAGATTAAGCACCCATCCATGTACCTATCCAAATGCCGCTTAAAGGTCGCCAATGAATCTGACTCTACCACTCCCACGGGCAGCGCATTCCATGCCCCCACCACTCTCTGGGTAAAGAACCCACCCCTGACATCTCCCCTATACCTTCCACCCTTCACCTTAAATTTATGTCCCCTTGTAACACTCTGTTGTACCCGGGGAAAAAGTTTCTGACTGTCTACTCTATCTATTCCTCTGATCATCTTATAAACCTCTATCAAGTCACCCCTCATCCTTCGCCGTTCCAACGAGAAAAGGCCGAGAACTCTCAACCTATCCTCGTACGACCTACTCTCCATTCCAGGCAACATCCTGGTAAATCTTCTCTGCACCCTCTCCAAAGCTTCCACATCTTTCCTAAAGTAAGGCGACCAGAACTGCACACAGTACTCCAAATGCGGCCTAACCAAAGTCCTGTACAGCTGCAACATCACCTCACGACTCTTGAATTCAATCCCTCTGCTAATGAACGATAATACTCCATAGGCCTTCTTACAAACTCTATCCACCTGAGTGGCAAACTTCAAAGATCTATGTACATAGACCCCAAGATCCCTCTGTTCCTCCACCTGACCAAGAACCCTACCATTAACCCTGTATTCCGCATTCTTATTTGTTCTTCCAAAATGGACAACTTCACACTTGGCAGGGTTGAACTCCATCTGCCACTCCACAGCCCAGCTCTGCATCATATCTAAGTCCCTCTGCAGCCGACAACAGCCCTCCACACTGTCCACAACTCCACCTATCTTTGTATCATCTTCAGTGTTGTAATCATTAACACCTTCTCCTCTTGTTTTCCTTCCCCATCAAAATACCTGTTGAGCATATTCACATGACACACTTTGTGAGATTTCTTCCTGTCTGGAGTCCGTATCAAGTAGTTCATCTCATTCAATTTCTTCCCAATTTGATAAGGGACACTAAAACCTGCTTCTAGAGGCTCAACTGTTACTGGAAGTAACACCAATACCTTATTCCCAATTGCAAAATTGCAAATTTGTGATTTCTGATCCACTTCCTGTTTCATTGTATGCTGCAATACTTTTAAATGCTGTCTAGCCAACTCTCCAGCTTTATTTAATCGTTCCCTAAAATTTGACACATTGTCCAAATGAGTGGTCTCTGAATTCTGCCTTATTAATTTCTCCTTAAGCAATGTTAACGGTCCTTTTACTTAATGCTCAAAAATTAATTCAAATAGTCTGAATTTGGTCGATTCATTCTGTGCGTCTCTGATCACAAATAGTTCAAAAATAATTTCCTTACCGCAATCATCTGGATTATCCTGACCATAAACCCTCAACATGGTCTTCACTGTTTGATGCCATCTCGCTCATATTCACTGTGATTCCGAATACTATGTAGCAGATTTGAATTGCTTTATTCCCAAGTTATTGATCACCTGCTTGAATAGTTTGGATGTGAGGTTTGATCTATCTGGATGTCTATTGGTAGTCCGTACCTACGTAAAAAATAAGTATTTTTTTCTACAACTCATTTAGCTGTGATGCTGCATAATGGGTCTGCCTCTGGAAATCTCGTCGACACATCCATTATTGTTAAGAAATACTTATTCCCACTTAGTCTTTGCGATAGGGGACCTACACAATCTATCAAGACTCTTGTGAAAGGTTCCTCAAATGCTGGAATAGATATTAAAGTTTCAGGTTTTATTACTGCGTGTGTGACATGTTTGAGACATTTGGCAATATTCACTATATCTTTGTGAAGTCCAGGCCAGTGAAAATATCTTTGTATTTCAGCCTGTAATGTCCTCACCCCGAAATTATCTCCAAGTTGTAGCTCACGTGCCACTCGCAGCACTCCCTTTCTATACCCAACAGACAAAACAATTTGATGAATTTCTGTGCACGTCTGATCTGCTTCAATGTGTGCTGATCTCCATATCTGCATTAAAACAACATTTGTTAAGTAATAACACACAGGAATGCATTCATTCTCTTTCTTGCTAAATATCTTTTGATATAACTTCTGTAACTCCACATCTTTCTGCTGTAATTCAATCAGCTTAGCAGAGCTAAAAATACGTTCATATTTTCCTCGAGCTGAAAGTTAGGGGTCTAGTACACCTACCGCACATGCTCCAATCTTCTCTGGACACTCTAGCCTCACTTTACATAACTGAGCACTTTTTTCCTCACTATGAATTCCTGTTACCAGCACATTTTCTGGAAATAGTCTCTCAAGAGTGCATAAAGCCTCACCCCTCAGCATGACAGACTGAAAATATCCTGTGTCAATTAATATTGAAACCTTCTTAACAATTAATCCTGGCCTATGTAAATAAACTTTACCCTTTCATGTAAGTTTTGTTTGCAGATTTGGCACGTCCACTGATCATCTTGTACACACTGAGGCAGTTGCCTACTTTCCCTTATGCTTTTTGTTACGAGTCCAACAAAACTTCCAGACTTGTTTGGTTATCCTACATCTGGTTTTCTCCCAGCCCATTAACACTGTGATTTTGTGTGGCCCTCTTTTTTACAATGAAAACACGACTGGTTTTTAACTTCTTTGTCCCCCTCAAGGTTTTCTTTATTACTGTGGTAAATTATCCTTATGTTCTACACTGTGATCTACCTTTCCCTTTGCCCGTGAGGATATCTCTTTGCTCCAATTTCTGTCCCTCAGAGACCAGAACTAGTTCTGGATGCCAAACCAAGTTTATGGACCAGTTCATAATCATCAGCCATTTCAGTAACTAACCTTGCGGCTTACACTCTCTGCTCTTCCACCTGAGTTTGCACTACTTCAGGCAGTTTGAATTCCTCCAAGTGTTAACCTCTTTAAGGGCATCATAGCTTTCCTTGAATTTTAAAACTCTTATCCAACTATCGAAATTAGTCTGTTTGATCCTTACAAACCCAGTGTAGGTTTCACCAGGATCCCTTATTAAATTCCTGAAATGTTGCCTATGCAGACAAAATGATTTTTTAACCTCCTTATTCTCCCCAGATACCTCCTCTGATAGGGATGCGAATACCTCACCAGTCCTAACTACAAGTTTCGTTTGGATCAACAAAATCCACATAGCCTCTGGCCACTGCATTTGTTTAGCCAATTTTTCAAATGAGATGAAAAGGGCATCACATTCTTCTCATCAAATTGAGGCGATGCTTGAACATACTCACACAAATTCTCACTAGGCTTCTGGCTACCAGGGGCTTTCCCATCCTCACTCTCTTCCTTACTAAGCCCACCCTCAGCCGTTATCTCCAGCCTTTTACACTGACTCCTTTTTAATTGTCAGTTTTTGTTCTTCAAAAGTTCTCTCTTTCTCTCTCCGCTATTGCTCTCTCTTTTGCCATTCTTTCTTTTACTCTCTGTTCTGCTGCTTTCTTTTTTCCCCCTCTTCTGTATTTTATCGAAAGTCAAATGTTTCATTTTGGATATTAGTTTGATTGGGTTGAGAAAACTTAGAATAGTAATGGCTATTTCAATCGCCAAACGTTTTCTGGGTGTGCATGCGGTGACTTTGGAAATTTTATGAAAAATGAATCAGACCAAGTTGCAAGAATTAGCAGAGAAGCTGGAATTGGAACTGACTGCTTCTGTGAGGAAAGGAGAGATAATTACAGCGGTACCTCGTCAATTAAACTTGCTGGAGAAACCATCAGAATCAGAGATGGCAAGAATTCAGTTGCAAATCAAACATCTTGAGCTAACGGCGAGAGTTAAGGAAAGGGCAGCCAAATTCCTTCACACTCTCCTCACGATACCATCACTGCAGGGATTGGTCTAGGGAAACTCCATTACACTGTCTCTCTGCAGCAAGGAGATCATTGAGTATAAATGAAAGTAAATACTGTCTCAAGTGTACTCCACAACTGCAGGACGGTGTCTTCACTCTTATTCTTTAATCATTTTGTAATGAACGATACTACTCAGTTGTTGTGCTGATTACTTGCTGAGTCATAGAGTAAAAGAGATGCACAGCATGGAAACAGATCCTTCGGTCGGACCTGTCCGTGCCAACCAGATATCTCAACCCAATGTAGTCCCACCTGCCAGTACCCGACTGCTCTGTAGGAATTCTGTTAGTGCCTCATGATCAAGGACATCCAGCTCCTTTTCACCAAGAGCACTTCCCATCATCTCGCCTTCTCATAAATACAAACTGAGAAGGATGGCATTTTTTGCCAATCAATTATTTGCCTTATGAAGCAAAGTTACACCAACAACATCACTGTTGCCACTCGAGTTGATTGGTGATGCTGAGGAGGCGATGGCCGAGCTGTATTATTTCCGAGTATTAATCCAGGGAATCAGGTAATGCCCTAGACACCGGATCCGAATCCCACAATGGCAAATGTTGGAAATTAAATTCAATAAAATATCAGGAAGTAAGAATCAAATGAAACAATGAAACCAAAGTCGATTGTCCTACTTTGCACCCTCATGCCCTTCAAAAAAGGAAATCTACCATCTTCAGCTGGTCGGGCTTACATGTTACTCCACAACAATGTGGTTAACTCTCAGTTGCAGTTTGAAATAGCCAAGCCAGTCACTCAGTTATATCAGTCACTTCAAAACCTCAAAGAAAAGAAACCGCATGGATCTCAGCACTGACTCCTTACAGCCCACAGACTGCAGTGGGTCAGGAAGGCAGCTCACCAACACCTTCTCAAGACCAAAGAGGAAAGGGAATTAAATACTGGCCCAGCATCCCATTACTGAATAAAAGACGATGATCACACTCAGGGAAGAGAGAACAACAGACATAAATAACTTTAAGCAGGGACTTTGACATATACCTTACATGGTCATGATTATCAATAATATGGGAACAGGAAAAACATAAGTAATGTGTAATTTCAGTTTTTATTTCCATCACAGCTGACCATCAACAATCCCTTTGTTTGTTTATTTCTCTCTATCTCTTTCTTTTTCCATCTATTCAACTCAATCCTTCTCCCCTTCATAACAGATGTCGGTGTCACCAACATCAATCACACTATTTCCCAACTGTGTTCAGTTCCGATATATGAATTGAATTGCCAATTCTATTTTTCTTTCGACCCGAGGGCGCTGCCAAATCTGCTCAGTTTGTCTGGCACTTTCTCGTTCTTTATTGTTTCTGATCTGTTGCATCATTCTTTGCTTTATATAACCTTTAATTTTGTTATTATTTGTAATGTCTGTATTGCTGACAGGGGCAGCATTCGTTGACCTAAACAAATGTCATTTACTGCGAGGTCATTCTTTCAGTTAGTACAGAACCAAGCACGTTGCTGTGGGTCTCACATCAATCTTAAGTCAGACCAGAGAGTAACTCAAGATCTATTTAACAAAGGATATCACTGAAATAGATAAACGTAAATGCTGGAGATGTAATGGTTGTTATTAGTAAAACTTGCTTTTTTTCCAATTCCTGTCTTGTGAATTTACTTTCTGACATCGTCTGTGGTAGGATGTAGAACAGGATCTTTCTGTGTAATAAGCTGTGCATCTGAATTACATTTCTTCCGACATTACTGCTCTGAGAGAGTGTTCCTGACATTAAGTTATTTTAGAGACAAGAACAAATTTGTGATCGAATTATTTGCAACTGAAAGAGTGCTTAGAAGAGAGGTGGAACCATACCGTCTGAATTTTACCGAAGCATAGATAATAGATAATGAAGCATCAGCATTGAAGCCAAGATGGTGACTGGGCATATAATCGAGCTGGTAGTGGGTTGGTTTGGTGATGGACAGAATACCGAGACATAAATGAATTCAGGGAAGAAAGATACTTCGGTATTGTGAACAGTCTTGTTCTCAGATGTTTGTGAGAGCGGGGGTGGGGTGATTCTGAAATTAGTGGGTACTTAATGGGATTTGCATTTGAAACTGAAGACAATAGTTTTCGTCTTTGACAAATATAGATAACAGAAATAGCAAAGAAGTTCGCCATGGTTGAAGAGATTAATAAATGGATAGAGATGAAGAAACTTACCAGGAACACCAACAATTGCGAGGATAGGATAGTAACCCGCCTGGATAATCATCAGGGCACCCCATATACGAAGTGATAATGTTGACCAAGACGAGGAAAATAAGTCAAGACCCCAGTATAAACTCCTGTCCATTGTTGCAGCATTCCAGTCTAATGTTCTCAGATTCTGATCCATTAATGGATCATTCCAGACTATTCTCAGATGTTTAAATCTCCTTCTTGTGTCTCTGCTGCTGTGTCCCTTTGAGCGTTGGAGTTGATGCATCTGCTGCGACAATGGCATAAACCATTGCAAGAGGCCTCTTACAAATAGGAGACGGAAAACATCCAGTGACACAACCAGCACCCATTGAGACTGGCATCAATCACAGTCACTGAACAAACAACTTCATTTAACCCCTTTCAGTACGGTTCCTTCAGTTCACAAAAACTACTGGACTGGATTGAATATTGGCACCGCTGGCTATTGATCACATCTCCCATCACCCATTGCTCTCGTGAAGTTAGTAGTGAGGGAGAAAGATGCATGTTTTCTTATCGAGGCTAGATGATTCTGCTGCGTTGTCCGTTTGTAATACTGTAACTGGCTGAACCGCCCACCACCACCACCCTCAAAAACCATAATCTACATGCCGTTACCGGGCAGATCTCTCCTCGACTGGAACACGCATTAAACAATATATTTACAGTGGATATATTTGCACTCCAATACATAGGAAATGTGAATTTGCCTGGGCATTCCTTTAATTGATCTAATGAGGCAATTTTGTATTTTCAACTCTCAATGAGATTCAGCATTTTTTAAAATATAAACTCACAAACACCTTAACACACTTTTTAAGCACAAGTTTCTCAATTTCTCTTCATGGAAGCATCATGCCAGGGTTTAGTCTGGACTGAATCGCTGATAAGATCATTATTTATAAAGTTGATTCAACCTGTACACAATACACCTCACAGTCTCTCAACAAAATACTATTTTTGGGAAAGATACATTTACTCTGGTACTTTAATCATTTTGCATGATGAGCCACATATCATTTACTTCCTGCTGCGTAAGAATTCTGTTTGTGACTTATGACCAAGCACATCCCGGTCTGTTTCAACAACAGCACTTCCCAACCTCTCACTATTTAATGAACATAAATGTGAATGATGATATTTATTGTTCATATCTGAAATACTTCATATCTTGCGAAGAGCTATTGCCCAAACACTGATCCTTCTGATACACCAAAGCCTTCACTCCAGATAATTACATTACTCTCTTCCTTCTCTCGGCTATCCAACTTTTAATACGTTCGGTGTATTCCACCCCTACCTACCCATGGACTCTAACATTCCCCACTCATCTGTATTCAACCATGTCAAACATCGACTGAAAATTCAAATACTTCATTCCCACTGGTTCTCAATTGTCGATGTCACAACGGACAATCTCCACAAAATCCAGCAGGTTTATCAAAGATCAAGATCATTTCCCCTTCCTGAATCTCGATTGACTCGACTGAATCATGTCATTATTTTCCAAGTGTCTAGTTGTCACATTCCTCACAAAAGGTTCCAATGTTTTTCTCACAGCTTACATCAAGCTAACCACTGTTTAGTTAGCTGTTTGCACACTCCGTCCTGTTTTAAATATTTAGGTTTACAATCGCTGCTTTCAAGTCTGGAGGATCATTTCCAGAATCTAACCAGCTTTGAAGAACAATCAGTAATTCTTTCACTAGCTCTACTGCCACCTCCTCAATACTCGGGGATGTAGCTCATCAAATGCAGCAATATACCAACCTTAAATTCAATGAGATTTGGAAAGACGTACCTTTTATTAATTCTAATTTACTGCTGTTCCTCATTATCACCAGTCACTCTGTTCCCTTATATTTCTGGAAGTTTCTTTCAGTATCTTCCTCAGGGAGATGGACACAATATATTGCTCTCAGCGGACAGATGGGTCCTGTCAGCCAGTGAATATATCGGAGGACTGCACTCCGGTGATGATGGATATGTTACTCACCCCTGCCTGGAAAGTTCCAGTTTAATTTATGGTGAGCATTAACACAGTCCTGTCACTGGTGTGACGCTACACAGTATACTGAAGGAGGGTACACAGATCAGTGACCACCTCAGTTTTGAAACAAACTGGCTTCATACCTGACACCTGATCCAGCTTAGACAAATGTCCCGGGAAATCCCAGGAAAGATAATGTACTGTCCTGCACCTCCCTATTTATAGAGCTTTCCTTCCGTGGAGCCTCATCTCCATTTGTTTACCATGGACCCAGACACTCTGTAAATGCAATGAAAAGAGTGGGGTCACCAGACCCAGCAGCTGACAATACAAACCCGAGATAAGCATCCACAGTAACTCCACTGATTTTCCAATGACAGGAACAGGTCAATTCCCCACATGGAACGTGCACGCGCTCAGTGTTGAAAACTATTTCCACTCCTGAGTTTCTCTTCCTGGCTGAGAAAGCCGTTGCATCTCTGCACACTCCCACAGTAAGAGGTTCTCTCTCCAAAGAAGCAGTTGACAATGTAGCATTAACTTCCTCTATATCTCAGCAACTATAAGGGCAGCACCAGTATTGCTAATGGATTCGATCATCAGAGAAGAGAGATAAGGGAACCTAATTCAATTTAAACAGGGACATATCTAAATGGACACGATATTCAGGAATATGGGAAATAGGGAAATGTGAGAATAACTTGCCATTTTTTTTCCTTTCAGTTCATCATCAGCAATCCCTTTGCTTACTTTTCATTTCTTTTCCTCTCTTTTTCTGGCCATTTCACCATCCATTCAATTTAAACCTAGCCCCCACCTCTCTCTCCAACCCAACCATCCATGATACCAGGATAAATAATATTATTTCCCAGTTTGCTTTCAGTTGTGAAGCAGGTTCAAAACATTATCTGCTTTTCTCCTGAGAGAGGCTGCCATACCTGCGAGATTCTCTAACACTTTCAGACTCTGGAGAATTTTATTTCCGATCTCTAGAACCCACCATTCTTTGATTTATTTCACCTTTAATGTTGTTTCACGGGATGCCAGCATCACGGGCAAGGGCAGCATTTGTTGTCCATCACTATTTGTCCTTGATCACGAGGCCATTTGTCAAGACAAAATGGAGCCAACAATGTTGTTGTGAGTCTGAAGTCACACTGAGCTCAGATTGGGAAATAATGTTAAGTTTCTTTAACAAAGACTATCAGCAAAATAATAAAAATAAATCTTAACGGCTTCTGGTTTCCATGAGTGAAATTATTCCAATTTTTGTCATTCGAATTTAATCTCTGACATCGGCTGTGGTAGGATGTTAAACACTGCCTTGGAGTCACAGCCCGTACTTTTGAATTACCCGTCTAGTTACATGATCACTCTGATACTGAGTCCTTATTGCCTAGTCCGTATTCCCTAGTTCCTGCCGGAGAGAGATGGTGGAGAAATCAGTTTAACTACCAACAATAAAAAGGATTTTGGGGAAAAAAGCGAAAGGGAGATTGATAGACAATTTCATGTAAGATCACAGGTTTCAGAATGCTGAAATGAAGGCATTTAGACAGCATCCTACAACATGAGCCAGTATTCTCAGGATGATAGGTGAAGGGGATATTGACGTCAATAAAGATGAGGGAGAGTTTTAGATGAACATTTGTTCTGCAACTTTGTAACTGGGTGTAGGGTCAGCAGAGGCTTCGACTCATTGGGCTGAATCTAATAATAGTTTGTCTCAGTGACATTTTTATTGAGTGTGACAAAGGGATTATCTGTACGAGACTGAACTAGTTTCATGGCGCTATCTTATCGAACTCACCACATTAACTACCCACTCAATCTCATAGTGTTCCTCGCATTCAATGCCACCCCAATTCTCCAACCTAATATGGCTGGAGGGACTCACCATCGCACTGATGCCCCTGGCTACTCTATGATCACTGACACTGGTGCCATCTTTAAAAGGCGCTTGGGCACAATGTTGTACTTCCTCAGTTTGAAGCCACCCTGAACAGTTGACCCCGAGCATGGCAGGTAAGGGGAGCTAACACCACGGTTTTTCATCAGAGGCACAGAGGTCCTAGTGGATGGGCTAGTATGGGGGGTCCATTCTCTTCTCAGAGGAGGCCTCACCACCAGCCCCACCGAGCACGGTCTGAGCTCACCACCCAGCTCAGTGCAGTATCTGCGGTCTCTCTCTCTCTCTCACACACACACACACTTTGATTATGGAATTTTCCAGATAGTGTTCCAAAGAATTCCCATTGTCAGGTATAGGAACTTTCAGTCATTCAACCCCCTGGGTGCAAAAATATGCACTTATTTTATATCCAATCACAGTTAGTAATTCTGGCTATTTCACTTTGTCTCACATTATTGTATTCAGCCAAACACTGCTTCTTTATACTTGTCGCCTTATGAAATACAATTTTGAGCAGAGAACATTTTATCCTCAGCTGTAATCTTGACCGTTATCTGAATTGTACCTTTTTCCTTGTTATGAAAGTTTCTCTTGCCCTTTGCCTGTGCCTGTTTCTGTCTGTAACAGTTACACTGTCTCCCACTCAGTTGGCTGGGCGGCTGGTTTGTGATGCAGAGGGAGGCCAGCAGCGCAGGTTAAGTTCCCCACACTGACAAGGGTACCATGAAGGGGACGCTCTCTCAACAATGGGCAATCGAGCATGGCAAATCCACTCTAAGCTGCACATCTTTGTACTCTGGGAGGAAACTGGAGCATTGGGAGGGAACCCACACAGATGCATGGGGAATGTTCAAACTCACCTGACGTTGGAATTGAAACCAGCTCCTTGGTGATGTGCGGCCACAGTGATAACCACATATCCATCATACACCTCAGTTAGCTCTGTTCATTACTTGTAGCTGACTAAAGAAATCCAACTGGCTTGTTCTGATAACTGAACTTGACCCAGTATTAGACCTTTATCATTGGCCATATCGCCAACCTGGTAACATTTAAAATTTGTTCTGAGCAGTGGAGGAGTGGGACTAGAAATGGAAACAGTGACACCCTCCAACCTAAGTCAGAACTGGACTGAGGAGAAATTCACAAAGTGGGAATTCATTCAAGTGGGAGTTCTCTCGCCCAGAAGGTTGGGATGGCTGAATCTTCATATTATATCGAGGCTGACTTTGTCTGATTTTCCATAGACAGGTGAATCAGGGATCATTGTGAAATCAGAGAAAAGTGCAGCTGGGAACACAATGAGATGAGCCATGACCTTATTGACTGGTGGAATAGTGTCAAAGTTCCGAATGGCCCAGTCGTGTCCGTTCCATTCAGCCCTTCGGTCCTGCTGTGCAGGAGCAGATTGAGGCCACTCCGATGGTTTGGTGTTGTTTGGCAAATGTATTGGAAAATTCAGGCTAGGTCAGGCAGTGACCGTCCTCCTCCAATCCCTCTTTTCAGGCTTCTCCTCTCTGTAACTTCTGCTCCTGATGTCGGTCATGTTACAGGCCCAGATTCGCATTGAATCCAGCCCCCATGCCCCACACAAGGTCAACTCAGACAAACCCTCTGCCGTCTCTGAATGCAACATTTTACATCATGACTTCCAGGAAAATAATCAAATATTTTCCAAAAAACATAAATAAGAACGGAAGAAATAGGAAGCTGCGCTCATTCAATAAGAACATGGCTGATCTACTCCACGGCTCAACTCCACTTTCCTGCTAACCCCTTGCATCCCTCAACTCGCTGAAATGTCACAAACCAATCCACCCGTCTGTAAATATAATCAGTGACACAACCTCCATAACTCTCGGGGTTAGGAAATTCCAGCCATTCCTACATTCTGAAAGAAGACATTTCTTTACGTCTCAGTTTGAAATCGATATTCCTTATTCTGTATCTACATATCTGACTTCGAGACTCTGCTCTAGTGTGGAACCACATTCTCAACAACGACCTTGTCAAGCCCCCTCTGTATCTTATCCGTTTCAGTAATGACACTCTCATTCATTTAAACCACAATGAATAATCACCTCAGCATTTTTGATGTATTCAATAATTCAAACCTTTCATTCCAGGAACCAGTCAAATGAACCAACATTTCTGCATCAGCATGCTGACGTAATGTTTCATATACAGGAACAGTCCAATCCGTTGTACTGCTCCTTTTTTGGGATTCCTCTCCATTTAATAACAGCCTGCCTTTTGGTTGTCAGTGTCATCCTCAAATTCGAATGTATATCGCACTCAGCTCCCGCCGTCAGGAGCTGAATGCAGCTCTTGTAAGCAGCTCTTGCCGTCGGACTGATATTTGTGGTACTCCAGCAGATACATTTTTTTCATAAAGATCGATGAATCATGACTCTCCGATTTGTAAGTATTTACCAAATGCCATCCCATGGTAATCTATCCCATGCCACCCGTCGGTCTATGAGCTTCTGTCTTGTATAAGAATCTTTACTTTGTGATACCTTGTGGAAAATCTCTAGAAAGCCTCATGTCTACCAGTCCCCCTTTATCAAGGCCACTTGTTACATTCTCATGGATTTCCAGAAAAACTTTGCATTATTTTACAGGCAAAATGTAATTCTCCTTTAACAAGACCATGCTGACTCTGTGTGAAGCTTTTCTTAATGCTCTGCATTTCCTTCCTTAATAACAGAATCTCACAGATTCCCAGCAATAATGGTTAGACTAAGTGTTTCCTGCTTTCAAGTCTCGCTCGTTTCTTGAAGACAGGCGCCACATTGGAGGGTCTCCAGTTTCACTGGATCACTCCTTTAATCCACAGAGCTGTGGAATATTTAACACAGAGCCACCAGCCACTCTGTCACCACTTCTTTTAAAACCAGCTATGAATTGCTGATGACCTGTTTACCCTTGGTCTTATCTGTTTGAGAAATGTCTTGTTACTCATGTTAGAGACAGCTCAATAAATGCTGTTACCATTTTGCTTATATCATTGAAATATTTACAGCTCCTTTACCTGTGAGGAATGATGTAAAATACAGGTGTAAATTATCTGTCTGTTCCCTGTATCCAGTTCCCCAGTCACACCCTCCAAATATCCTCAATATACTTTCCTGGCTTCCTTTTTATCAAAGATCACACACACACACACACACACACACGAGCGCGCGCGCGCACACACACACACACACTCACACACAAAACTCTAACTCTTCTTACATACATGGAAAAGCTTGTGCTACTTGTTTTTATATTTCTTGCCAATTTACTTATATCACATCTTTTCTTCCCTTTTCTTCGCTTTCTATATTCATACAGCCTTATCACATACAAACACAATCTTTGGTCCAACTTGTCCATGCCGGCCAGGTTTTCCAAACTAAACTATTCCCATCTTCTTGCATTTGGCCCATATGCCTCTAAACGGTCCCCAAACACACGTTCGTCAAAATGCTTTTAAATGTTGGAGATGTACTTGCATCTGCCAGTCTTCCTCTGGCAGCTCATTCCATAAACACGTCACTCTCTGTGCAAATAACAGTTCCTTCTTCGTCCCTTTTAAATCTTCCCTCTTCCACCATAAACCTGTGGCTCTATGAGTTAATTTACCTATCCTGTGGTAAAGCCCTCGGCTTTTCACCCTGCCCAAGTCTCCCCTGATTTTGTAAATTACTATAATGTCACCCCCTCAACCTCTTATACTCCATCTGATACTAACTTCAAGAACAAGCATTTAAAGATCAGCACGGTAAGTTTGAAACAATATTAAAAGTGACAGGTAACCAACGCTCAGCCCAAACTTCATACTGTTATTTGTTTTCTTCTTTATGTTACAATACTAAGGCAGCATGAAAATCTTCCTGGTGCCAATAAGCCGTCAAGCACCTGAATTCCTTTGCCTGATTTATTTCTAATATTTTGATACGAAGTACAACTGGCTCATCAGACTTCGCAATGCTTAATCAAGCTACAATACTACTATGCTAGCCTTCAACTACTACCTTGTTACTGATATGAATTGAGTTTTTGTCTTTAGTTCCACAAGTTCCATGTGATCACTTAGTATTTCTCAGCGATTTTCCTCCGTGATGACAGATGCAAAGTAATTGGCTGCTTTCTTCGTCATTTCCCTGTTCTCCACAATAACCTCTCCTCTCCCAATTACAAAATTCCACATTTGACCTTGCTTTTATTTTGTTTTCTTTGCAATACAGATTGTAGATTTATGTAGTCTTTGTGTTCTTCTTTCACAGAATCATTAAAAGCCCACAGTATGAAAAAGGCCCTTGGGTCCAACAAGTCCATCCTGCCCCTCCGAAGAGTAACCACCCAGACCCATTCCCGTCCGATTCTACATTTTGCGACAGATGCAGCAAATCTCCACATCGCTGAACACTTTGGGCAAATAAGCATGGCCAATTCACCAAACGTGTAAATCTTTGGAATGTGGGAGGAAACCGGAGCACCCGGAGGTAACCCACGCAGACAGGGGGAGAACATGCAAACTCCATACAAACAAATTTCTGAGAATTTTCCAGTTTCCACCATGTCTACAATTCTTCTGAAATCACTTCCTACGATTAATGTAATCTTTTATTTATCATTAAGCAACGTAGCATTCATTAAGTCACTTGCCCTTTCCTTGGTGATTCTATCTTAAAGAAATAGACATTTTATTTCACACATTGCAGTATTTCTGCAGAGCTTCTGGTCTTGACCAAGTGTATCCAAGAACACAGCAAAAGACGTGAGAAGATATTGCAGGGGTCCTGGCTGATCTTTTTGCATCATCGCTGGCCACGGGGGAGGTCCTGGAAGACTAGAGGGTAGAGAACGCTGTGCCCTTGTTCAAGGAGGGCTGCGAAGAAAAACCTGCAAACTATAGACCAGCTAGCTTAACAACTGTAGTAAGTTGAGAAGGTTCTGAGAGATAACATATACATGGATTTGAAAAGACACGGATTTATAAGGAGCAGTCAGCGCTGCTTTGTGCATAGGATATCATGGCTCACAATTCTTTAGCGTTCTTTTGAGGAAGTGACCTGGAATGTTGATGAGGGTAGGGTGGTAGACATAGTCTATCTAGATTTCAGAAAGGCCTTTGATAAGGTTCCACATGATAGGCTGCTCTGAATGGTTTGATAGCATGGAATCCAGGGGACTCTGGCAAATTGAATACTCAATTGGCTTGATGGTAGAAAGCAGAGGCTAATACTGGAAGGATGCTTGTTGGACTTGAGGTCTGTGACTATTGGAGTGTCTCAGGGGTTGTTGCTGGGCCTATTCCTGTTTGTTATCTATATCAATGATTTGGATGAGAATGTGCAAAGCATGATTAGTAATTAGGCTGATGACAATAAAATAGGCAGGACTGTGAACAGTGAGGTTATCAGAAATTGCAGCAGGACCTTTATCAGCTGGGGAAGTGGGCTGAGAAATGGCAAATGGAGATTAATATGTAGGATGTTGCTTTTTGAAAAGTCAAATCCAAGTTGGAATTTCGTGGTGAATGTTAGACTCTGAAGGATTGTAGTGGAACAGGGGGACCTTTGTGCTCAGATCCGTGGTTCTCTGAAAGTAGTTGCACGTAGACAGGGCAGTGAAAAAGGCTTTTGGCACACTGGTCTTCATCAGTCAGGGCATTGAGTATGGACGTTCGAGAGTTATATTGCAGTTGGACAGGACGCTGGTGAGACATGCACTTGGAATATTGTGTTTGCTTTTGTTCGCTTGCCATAGGAAGGATGTGATTAAATTGGAAAGAGGACAGAAGAAATTTACAAGGATGTTTCCAGTACTCAATGGTCTGAGTTGTAGGGAGAGTTTGGGCAGGAATTTTCCTTTAAGTGGAAGAAACTGAGGGGAAATCGTATAGATATGTATAAGATCATGAGATGCGTCAATAAGGTGAATGCACTCATTCTTTTTCCCAGTTTTTGGAATCAAAGACTAGAGGACATCAGGTTAGAGGTGAAAGAATAAAAAGGATCCTGAGCGCCAAGTTTTTTAAGCAGAGGTTGGTATACATATGGAATGAGCAGACAGCAGTTTGATTGAGGCACGTACATTAACAACATTCAAAAGGCTTTTAGACAAATACGCAGATAGGAAAGATTTAGAAGAATAAGGGACAAGGGCAGGGAAATGGAATTAACATGGATGGACATTTTGGTCGGCACGGACCACTTTGGTGCAAAGGGCCTGTATCCAAGCTGCAGGACTCCATGATTCTAATATTCTAACGACCATTCCGTGTCTACCACTCCGTGTTCAAACATTCGAGATTGTATGCAGGTGCCGTGTAAAATGCAGTATATTAACCTCTCTAGTCCTCAGAGCAAGGTTATTAATGAGTCCTTCTGACCACACAACACCAAATCCAAAATAACTTGCTCTCTTGTTTGAGTCACAACATACTCTTCAACCAACCTGTTATACGCTTATGGAATTTACTTTTCACAACATTGGCAGTCACTTAGTTAACGCAGTTTAGATGCAATTTGAGATCATGCAATAATACAATATTTGCATCTCTAATTTACAGAGCATGTAATGCACAGAATTTGCCTGAGAGCAAATAATACACTAGTACACTAATGCTTGCTTCTCCTTCCTATTTGTAAGATCTACCCAAACTGATTCTGTGGAAGCTGAGGGACAGGGTCTGTGGCGTGATTAGTGATAGACGTGAACAAGCCATTCTGGGAGGGTCACCTCGACGCTGACATGATCTGAAGAAATGACCAGCATCACAGGACAAGCATCAATATCCTCCCCACTCTGCCAGGTTAACTTTCACCGTACTCTCTCTGCGCCCTCACACTCACTAACTGTTATAGCACCTACCCCCTAACAAGGCTCATATTTTATCTCTAAATAAGGCTCAGGCACTACCACTCTCACTATTGAATTCAGCACCGACCATCACCCCCCTCCCCACCCCGCCCTCCCCACCACCCAGCGCACTCTCTCCCTCCACTAAATTCCCAACACTAATAGCACTGTTCAAAGTTTGGGAGAAGATTTGGAGCTCGGGCGCTCGTTGTTGTGGTTCTGTTCGCCGAGCTGGGAATTTGTCTTGCAAACGTTTCATCCCCTGTCTAGGTGACATCCTCAGTGCTTGGGAGCCTCCTGTGAAGCGCTTCTGTGCTGTTTCTTCCTGCATTTATAGTGGCCTGTCTCTGCCGCTTCCGCTTGTCAGTTCGAGCTGTCCACTGCAGTGGCCGGTATACTGGGTCCAGGTCAATGTGTTTGTTGATAAAGTCTGTGGATGAGTGCCATGCCTCGAGGAATTCACTGGCTGTTCCCTGGCTGTGAACACCAACTAGCCACGAAACGACACGACCAGCGATCCTTAGTAGCTACACACACAGACGACAAGCAACATGAATTCGACTGGGACAACACTACTATTATAAGACAAGCCAAACAGAGAACAACCAGGGAATTCCGAGAGGCATGGCACTCATCCACAGATTCTATCAACAAACACATCGACCTGGACCCAATATACCGGCCACTACAGCGGACAGCTCGAACTGACGACCGGAAGCAACAGAGACAGGCCACTATAAATGCCGGAGAAAACAGCACAGAAGCGCTTCACAGGAGGCTCCCAAGCACTGAGGATGTCACCTAGACAGGGGACGAAACGTTTGCAAGACAAATTCCCAGCTCGGCGAACAGAACCACAACAACTAATAACACTGCATGGATACAACACTGTGGGCTGACTCCCTCCGAACACCTCAGTATTCCCCCTCCCCCTCCACCTACACCAGCATTAACACAGGGACACACACTCCCACCACCACTCCCTCCCACCATTTCTCCCATTCCCGCAGAAACGGACTGTAATAGGAGAGAAAGGGCCAAGCCAGATGGTGGAGCACCCGATATCTGATCCGCCTCCACCCCACCCCCCAACCATGTGGGGAGGACACTGGTATCAGCCAGAGAGGACCGGAACGTGTCGTATGGAGATTCCTCGACATCCATGTCCCTCCAACCGAGTAAAAAAACAATGTTCAGTGAAGGGCAATTCGCACTTTTACCATTCTGTCTGTTCTCACAATTTTCTCCCTCCCAAAACAACACGTATCTCATTGCAGAGCGATACAGACACAAAAATATTCAGAGACATATGTACATACGCTAATATACTGTCACTCACCGTACATACACGGCGATACAACCACACACAAGTAGAGGCATATGGAGATATAGACAGTCGCACACAAATACACACAAGCACAAGTAAAACGCACAGGCTAATACACAGATAAACCGATGTCAGTACATAAATACACAAACACACCGACACATGAACAAACACACACAAGTGCACATACGAACTCACAGAGACACAGACACTAGTGCTTATAGGACAGAGATAGATAGGTTTTTGATGAATAAGCATGTCAAGAGCTACAGAGAGTAGTCAGGAGAATGATGTTGAGAAATCTCTAATGTCTCTGGCATTCAGAGTCGATGGGCCGAATGTCCTAATTCTGCATTTTTAATGCTCGTGCGGTGTCATGCTATCAGTTATTCTCTTCCTGGGACAGGACCAGGGAATGAGTTTAATACATATTTGATTAAAAAGGGTCAGTGGTCCTATTGGACAGGTTTAGAGGGCTGAATAGTTTATATCTATGCCTAATTATTATGTCCTTGTATTTCAAAAAAGGTGGCGATTTCATGTTAGGTTAACACAGTTTAAAATAACAGGTTCCACACTGAAATAAGGTCGCCCGTTTCACTTTAGTGTTGTATTATCTGTAGGGTCCTCATCCTCAGGGAGCAGTGAAGACTCGGTTTTTGAAGATATTCAAGCCTGAGCTCGAGTGATCTTTGCTGGACAGGAGAGTCAATATTTATTGGGAACAGACAGGAGACGGATGGTCAAACACAATCAGATCAGCCATGAGCATTCTGACTGGTGGCGCCGGATGGACAACTGCTGCCCCTACCCCATGCGTTGTTCCGTCAATCCACCCCTTGAGGCTGTTACAGAGATATACTGCTGCCCCTACCCCATGTGTTGTTCCCTCAATCCACCCTCAAGGCTGTTACAGATACATGTTGCTCTCGCTACGTCATGTGTTGTTCTCTTAATCCACGCTCGATACTGTTGCAGAGACATACTGCTGCCCATACCCCATGTGTCGTTCCCTCAAACCACCCTTTGATGCGGTTACAGAAATATACTGCTGGCCCTACCCAATGTGTTGTTCCCTCAATCCACCCTCGATGCTGTTACAGGGAAATACTGCTGCCACTACCCTATGTATTGTGCCCTCCATCCACCCCTCGAAGCTGTGACAAAGATAGGGGGCCATCTCATTTAGCCAGTCATTATCGTTACCATGAGACTGGAGGGGTATATTCTGCCTATTTAATAAGTTACAGAGGAAAATAGAACTAATCATTTTAGCTCATTGAGTACATTTTACTGCACAGCACGCCATGTAAACATCTCAGCTCTTACACAGGAAGCTGTTGCTAACAGGAAATAGAGAGTAGCGATAAATGCTTATTTTCACATTACAAAGCTGTAACTGGTGGAGTGCCTCAGAGATCACTATGGGATCATCAACAATCAGTACCTGGACCAAAGATCTGGAGGAAGGGTCTGAATATATCAAAGCCCAATTAGCTTAAACATCAAGCTGGTCATCCGGTATGTCATCAAATGGAGGTCGTGTGTCATCAATGTGATATAGGCAAAGGGAGATTAGTGAGCAAACCTTCACCAGATATAGCATAATGTGAGTTGTCTATTTTGGATGGAAGGATAAAACAATGGTAAACAATTTAAGTGGAGAGCGACTGCAGAACTCTGAGATACAGACCGTATGCATGATCCTGCTGCACGAATCAGATGTCGTTAGTCTGCACTTGCTGTAAGTGATTTGGAAGCTAAGTGGAATGATTGTGTTTCTGGCAAAGGGTACCAGGTTTAATCAGGAATTTTTTACTGCATCTGTACCGGTAAAAGTGAGGAGTGCAGATGCTGGAGATCAGAGTCGAACATTGTGAGGCTGGAAAAGCACAGCAAATCAGGCAGTGTCCGAGGAGCAGGAAAATTGGCGTCACGGGTATAAGTTCTTCTGCAGGAATATACCCGAAACATCGAGTCTCCTGTTCGTTGGGAGTGCCTGACCTGTTGTGGTTTTCCAGCATCACATTTTTCGCGTCAAAACTGTACAGGGCGTTTCTAAGACCACATCTGGCACATTATGTGCAGTTTTGATCCCTTAACCTAAAAAATAGTCTTGAAGCTTATGAACAATGTTTTGTTCACACTTTTGTGGAATGAAGGCCTTTTGTTTTGAAACATTATCAATTTTGGTCTGAGATGAGAAATCCTTTAGAAGCATACACAATTTTGAGAAAAATCAGCGGGATGTACATTTTCTCTTCTCAGGGAGACAAAAACTATGGAATAAATTTTAAGAATAAAATGCATTGATTTTAGCACAAATATTATGAAAATATCAGCCGATTTTTAAAAATTAAGCATATACATACCAACAAATCATCAAATTATAAAGCAGGAATGTTCTTTTTTGCTAATGAAAGGCACTGTGTATAACAACAGCAATGATGCACTTGCATATCGTCCATTATGATCCATTCCAGAGAATTTTCACGACGAGCACACACGGCCCAGTTTGGTGTTCAGTTGACATGATTGCATGTTTCAACACAGAGAGGGAGAACAATGTTCCCTGCCTGAGAAGCAGCAGCCAATTCATCCCTCTCTCTTCTTTTGTTCCAACTGGCAACAGTAAATCTCTGACTCACCTCTACCTGATGAGTCGTGGAATATTCCTGATGAGAGGTTCATTGGAATCTCTCTACCGTCTGAAGCAAAGGGAATTCAGCTAAACCCAACTATTCTGGGGAGAAATCACATCACAAGTAGCTTGCCTGAGCAGAATGGGCGGCTCGGCGGCTCAGTGGTCAGCACAGCTACCTCCCAGCACCAAGGTCCTAGGTTTGATTCCAACCTCGGGCGACTGTCTGTGTGGAGTTTGCGTATTCTCCTCGTGTCTGTGTGGATTTCCTCCGGGTGCTCTGGTTTATTCCCACTGGTCACCTGCAGGTCAGGTGAATTAGCCATGCTAAATTGCCGATAGTGTTCGGTGCATTAGCCAGAGGGAAATGGGACTGGATCAGTTAATCTTGGGAGGGTCGGTGTGCACTTGTTGGGCTGAAGGGCCTGTTTCCACACTGTAAGGAATCTAAACTAATGACTTGAGAGGACCAAATAACATTTGGGACAGTCTATCATCTATCCAGTTGTTATGAGTTCAACTATTATGAAACTCTGGAAAGCTTTCATTTTTCTGTTTGTCATAAGATCTCTGTGTGTGTGTTTCACATTATTCTAGAAGATGAGCCAGGCTGAAATTTATATCATTAGCCATATCACTAAACTTTGAAATTTGTTGTAAAAAGTGGAGCAGTGTGACAGCAAAATGAAACACTGACCCTGCAATATTGATTGGACCACAAATGACAAATTCTAAAAGGGCTGTTCAAGTGGGAGTTCCCTTCCCCAGAAGTTTGTGGTGCCTGGATGTTTACATTTATTCAAAGTTTGTCTGTTAAATATTTGATAGACAAGTGAATGTAGGAAAATGGTGCACGTGCAGACGAAGTACTGCTGAGACCACAATCAGATCAGCTACGATCTTAGTGCGTGGCAGAGCAAAGACAAAGTGCCTAATGACCCATTCCTACTCCTCAGTGCGATGTTCCTATATTCCATTCAGCCCCTCACAGCTCCTGCACAGGAGTAGACAGAGGCCAATTGCTCGAAATACCTGGTCCACAGTAATACAGGATCTGCTACTGTCCCTCACAATTGTCACGCAAAGTTTGGCGTGGGTTGAAAAATGTTAATTCAAAACCCAGGCTGGGCTCAAAAGACGCCTCTTGTCTATTTATAGAGTGTCTCCTCTCTGCAACTTGTGCTTCATTTGTTGGTCATGGTGCAGATCCAGATTCACTGTGAATACAGTCCCCAGACCTCACCCAGAGATGACTCATAAAATGCTTTGCTCTCTGTAACTGTAACATCCAATAACGGAATGTTCAGGAAAATTACAACCATTAACCTCCGAATTACAGAATATGAGAGCATAAGGAACAGGATCGGATGGTAATTCGGATGGTCAGGCCTGCTGTGCCATTGTATAAGATTATGGATGATCCAATGTTGCTATCAACTCTGCCATCTTTCCCAATTTTTCACATCCCTCAATTCCATGGCAGGTCGAAAACCCACCTACCTCATCTGTAAATACTTTCGGTGATATCGCTCCCCGAACTCTCTTTACCAGATAATTTCTGACATTCACTATCCTCTGTAAGAAGGTTAGACGCCCCAAACATACACAATAACCTATTTGTATGTTCAAAAGAGTGAACACAGCAGCTCACGTAAGAGTGACAGACCCTGATATCAAGGCAGGAGTTGACTCAGGATGGAATCAAGAAACGCTGACTAAATTAAATGTAATAGGAATCAGTCACAATCTCTCCACTGGGGGTCAGAGGAAGATGTTCATGGTTGTGGACATCAATCCTTTCAGTCCCGGGACATCCCTACACGAGATCCACAGGGTAGCTTCCTCGACACAATCATCTTCAGCTGCGTCAACAATGTCCTTCCCCATCATTACATCAGAAATGGGGATGATCACTGAAGATCACACGATGTTCAGAATATTTTCCCCCCTCAGCTCCTGAAGCAGTCTGTGTCCATGTGCACCAAGGCCCGGACAGCATTCCAGTTTGTGCTGTTAAAGTGTTGGTAAGATTTATGTAATAGTAGGGCCAGACATTGCACATTTCCATATTTAAAAGAGGAGCTTATTCAGCATCTCAAGCTGGTTACACATGAATATGAGCTAGCATTCAGCCCATCAAATCTACTGAACAGGAAGAGTGCAATACATTCAATACTCCTGCCTGTTACATAGGAAAAGGAGGGGTCTGGTCAGCACATAGAACTGTTAAACAGGAACAGGTGGAGCCAAAACAGTCTCTCGAAACTGTTCCACCGGACCAGGAAGAGGACATTCAGACTTGCAAACGCTTATAGAGGAACAGGAGGATGTCACTGATGCTCCAACATGACAATTCACAGGAGTAGATCTTGATGTTTATCGTGGCTCTGTTGTCTGTGGAACAATTGCTACTTTAACGTGGTTTGCTGGCAGTGAGGAGGGAAGCGAGATGTTTTCTGTCAAGTCTCAAGGAGACATCTTCCGTCTCTGAAACGGCAGACCCATGTTCTCCGTGGGGATCAGAAGCTGGTGGGAATAGTTGACTGTTTTAGATTGAAGGTATTGTGGCTGACGTTGGGATTATGAATAACATGACATTCAGTGCAGGATCACTCAACAAATGCACTGCATGAATATGTGGAGTTTTTATTCAAAGTCTGGATTTTCAGCTCTCTCATTGATATGGGGAGTGGGGAGTGGGTGGTGGTTGGGGGGAATGTTTTCAGAGGTACTAAAAGTATCTTGTATTTAATAAAGTTAGTAAAAAAGGCAGTGGGATCTATCACCGTATTAATGTCTGGTCAGAACATCATGTGTGATTGTCCATCCCCCTGAAGTTCCAATGCAATCCCATGTTATTCTCTCACAGTGCGACAGATTAATCTTCACTCACTCCTCATGGTAAAATCATCCCAGGGATTAGTTTGGTGGAACTCCTTTGAACTCTCTCTGTGGTAAGGAGATCATTCCTTATAAAGGAGAGAAAATCTGTGGACAATGCCCCAAATACTGCCTCAACAAATCTCTCAGGGATGATCACATTAATTACTTTCCCTCACTTCACCATCTCCATTTCTTTCTCATGGTGTAAAAAGCATCATTCTCTATATATTGCCACTGATGCGAAATTTACATCTTCCTTACATCTGTATGTCAGTGTCAATAAAACCAGCACCAGAGGTGCCGATAGAGATAGACATCACTCTCGGGGACAGACTCAATGAGATGGAATACACCTAAAGTAAGGAATAGTCGCCTACCTGATGGAAATATGCAGTCGCAATATGGGAAACAGGAAGTAGGAGGGAGTTATCTTTCATTTTCTTCTTTTTCACGAGGTATATGAAGCCCTGGTCAGAGCAGCATGTTATCCCTATCTTGAACTGAGTGGCTGGTTCAGCTGTTCCATTGGACATTAAACAGTAAGCCACATTGCTGTGGGTTTGCAGTTACACGGAGCCCTGACCAAGGAAGGATAACTCATTGCCTTCTCGAAAGGACATGACACAAGCAGATGGGCTTCTGTTTATTACAAATAATGATGGTTTCTTTTAAATTCCATCAACTTGCTTCATGAGACATCAACAGATCATTATTCTGTGCCTCTACATGAAGAGTCAATGACTTGAGCACCACGCACTATCTTCCTGTCTGACAGATTCTGTGGAGAGAACAAGTTAAACATCTCAAGTACAATTCTTTTCGCATGGACATGTGATTAGAAGGGACTTGAAACAGATGAATCCAAATTTCGTAGTGGCACAAATAAAGAAGTTTATTCAGAAGTTGTACTGAGGCTGACGATTAGACCGGGACATCATAATAGTGGTACTGGGCAGGATTGGTGAGTGGGGAGGATATGGAAATGTAGATCTGTCCAGGGCTAGAAGGATTATGGAGTTTGAGAACAGTCTGATTCCTTCTCGCATATCAGTGAACGATTTATAAATAGCAATTTGCTTTGTAGAATTTATCATGAAAGGAATTTTTGATTGGAAGTGAAGACACTGATTTCCCCTTTTCCAAAATTTACCTAACATAAGCAGAACCACAGTTCAGCCCGGTTTTATAGACAAAGAGAATGACTAACTAGGAACACCAACTATACCATTACCTCTGATTCTATCTTCTCCCTCTCAAATTGCAGAATAAATTCAATCATATTGTGATTACTGCTTCCTTTGTGTTCCTTCACTTTAAGTTCTCTTAAATAGTCTGCCTCATTGCACAACACTAAACCCAGTATTGCCTATTCCTGAGTGGGCTCCACCACAAGCTGCTCCAAAAAGCCCTATCGAAGATACTCTACAAATTAGTTTTCTTGCAAACCACTACCACCCTGATTTTCCCAGTCCCCCCCCCCCCCCCCCAGTGTATTAAAATCTCACATGACTACTGTACTTTGCCTTTTCTACGCATCTTTTCTATCTCCTGGTGTATATTGTGACGCAGCTCCTGACTACTTTTTGGAATCCTGAACATAACGCCATCTATGTGTCTTTATTCAACCTTTCGGCATATTCTATTCCACCCACACTGATTTTGGGCCATCTGACCCTACTTTATGTCATTCAGTCAGAATGTTATACAGTCAGAGAGATGTACAGCATGGAAACAGATCCTTCAGTCCAACTCGTCCATGCCGACCAGGTTACCCAACCTAATCTAGTCCCATTTGCCAGCACTTGGCCTGTACCTTTCATACCCCTCCGATTTACATACACATCCAGATGCCTTTTAAATATTGGAATGGGGCCAGTGTCCATCACTTCCTCCCACAGTTGTTTCCACACACACACCAGTCTGTGCATGAAAAAACTCATCCACAGATTCAATCAATAAGCACATTGACCTGGACCCAATATACCGGCCATTGTAATGGACAGCTGGAACTGACAACCGGAAGCGGCAGATACAAACCAGTATAAATGCCGGAGGAAAGATCACAGAAGCGCTTCACAGGAGGATGAGGATGTCACCTAGACAGGGGACGAACCATCTGCAACACAAATTCCCAGCTCGGCGAACAGAACCAGAACAATGAACAGCACACAAGCTCAAAACTTCTCACAAACTTTGAATATTCTCTGTGACCAGGATTGACAGTCCTGAAGGTTGTGCTGACTACCTGGTGCTTGCGTTTGGGATATGTCATCTGGGATGCAGACAAACTTGGAGTGGGAGTGGAATGAGTCAGTGGCTAGAGTTCGCGTAGGTACCAATGGCTGGACAAGCAAATGACACTGAGAAGAGGACGGTAAATACAGAACTGAACAGTTATATCGGAATGCAAGGAAGAAATAATGTAAATAAGCTTGTGACACATACACACATTAGCATATATGACGTGGAGGGCATCACAGTGACATCACTGAAAGAGGATCAGGAGTGGGAGCTGAATATTCAAGGGTATTCATCCTGTCGAAATGATAGGAATGTGGGAGAGAGACAGATTTGTCTCATTCGTAAGAAATTGAATTGAATCAATTAGAAGAAATGAAATAATCTCAGATGGTGTAGAATCTCTGTCGGTAGAACTGGGGAATCAAAAAGCTGAAAAAATGCTGTTGCAGTTATATACAGGCTGCCAAACAGTAGTCAGGAGGTGGGGTGCAAGATACACAGGAGATAGAAAGACCTGTAGGAAAGGCAACGTTACAGTGATCATGTGAGATTTCATTATGCAGGTGGACTGGGAATTCAGTTTGATAGTGGTTTGTAGGAAAAGGAACTTGTGGAATGTCTATGAGATGGCTTTTTGTAGCAGCTTAAACAAGCAGACTAGATGAGGAGAGCTTTGGATAAAAGAAATCAGAGGAGGCAGTGATCAAAATATGATTGAACTTACTCTGCAATTTCAGGTGGAGAAGTTAGAATCAGAGGTAATGGTATTACAGCTGAATAAAGGCAATTACAGAGGCATGAGAGAGGAGCTGGTAGAATTAACTGGGATACAGGCCCAGAAGGAAAGAACGTGGACAAGCAATGACAGGAGATTTTTGAAGTATTTCAGGATGCACCAGGGATTTATCTTGAGGAAAAAGAGGCATGATAGATCGAGGATAAGGCAACCATAGCTGACTAGGGAAGTCAGGGACAGCATAGAAGCAAATGAGAACGCATATAATGTGGCGAGTGACTGTTTGGGAAACTAGAGGATTGGGAAGCTTACAAAGACAAAACGGAGAGCAAACAAAATAAAATAAGGAGGGAGATTATTAAATATGGGGGTAAGCTAACCACTAGCATAAAGGAAGTCTGTAAGAGCTTCTTTCAATATATAAAGTACAAAAGAGATGCAAAAGTAGACATTGAACTGCTGGAAAATGATACTAGAGAGGTAGTAGTGGTGAACAAGAATAGGCCGAGGAACTGAAAAATTTGGTCACGGTGGAAGATACGAGTAATACCTTAACATTCAAGACAGTGAGGGGCCAGAGCTGAGTATGCTGGCCACCACCATGGAGAGCGTGCTTGAAAAAACTGAATGACCAGCAGGTGGTTGATTATCCTGGACCGGATGGACTACATCCCAGAGATATAAGGAAGAGAGCTGCAGAAGGTGTGGGGGGACAGTGGTGATCTTTCAGGAATCACTGGAGTAAGGAACTATCCCAGAGCACTGGACACACACTAACGTGACACCCCATTGTAACAAGGGAGTGAGGCAAAAGACAAAAAATATCCACAATTAATAGCTTAACTTTGGTCTTGGGTATGATCCTGGAATCCATTGTGAAGGATGAGATTTCTGAATATTTGGAAGTGTTTGGTAAAATGGGACAAAACCTCTTCATCAAGGGAAGGTCATGACTGACAAATCTGTTGGAATTATTTGAAGAGGAAATGAGCAGGGTTGGCCCAAGCACAGCCAATGGATGTAATCCACCTGGATTTCAAGAAGGCTTTTGACATGGTGTCACACAGGAGATGACTGAGTGTGATAAGGGCCCGTGGTGTTCGAGGTAAGGTAGCGGCATGAAATACTTGCGTACCAAATAACATAAACAGCAAGGGACAGACAGAACTGAGCTATCCCACAATGAATGCATCAGATTTAAACAATGCAGTCCTCCTAGTCCGATCATGGATGGTGTTGCATGATTAAACAACTCACTGGTGTCTCCACAAATATCCCCATCCTCAATGATAGAAGAGCCCAGCACATCAATGCAAAAGGTAAGGCTGAAGCTTTCCCAGAAATCTTCAGTCAGAAGCTTCGCGTGAATTGTCCATTTCGGCCTCCTCCCGTGGTCCCCATCATTGCAGATAGCAGTCTTCAGCAAATTCGATTCACTGATATCAAGATACGGTTAAAGGTACTGGGGAGTGCAAAGGCTATAATCCCTGATAACCTGCCGGCACTAGTCCTGAAGACTTGTACTCCAGAACTTCCCGCTTTCCGAGACAAGCTGTTCCAGTACAGTTACAAACCGACAATGGGAAAAAAACTGCTGAAGTATGTTCTGTACATGAAACGCAGGACAAATTCAACCCGTCCCAATACCGCCTCATTAATGTACTCTCCATCATCAGTAAAGTGATGGAAGTTGTCATCGATCGTGTTATCAAGCAGCACCTGCGCAGCAATAGACTGCTCAGTGACGCCCCTTTTGGGTTTTGCCAGAGACACTCAGCTCCTGACCTCGTCACAGCCTTGGTTCAAACATAGAAAAAGGAACCTAATTCCAGCCCTTGACATGAAGGCTGCATTCTTTCAAATGTGTCATCAAGGAACCCCAGCAAAAAGGGTATCGCGGGCCAACACTTGTTATTGGAGTCATAACTGACAGACAGGAAAACGGTCATTGTTATTGAAGGTCAGTCATCTTAGTTCCAGAACATCTCTGCAGTAGTCGCTCAGGATAATGTTGAGGCAGGTTTGCTCAATGAACTGGAATGTTCATTTACAGACGCTTCATCACCATACTACATAAAATCTTCAGTGGCCCTCCGAATGAAACCTAGGTCCAAACATCTTCAGCGGCTTCATCAATGACCTTCTGTCCATCATAAGGTCAGAATGTGGATATTCGATGATGACTGCACAATGTTCAGCACCATTCACAAATGCTCAGATATTGAAGCAGTCCATGCTTAAATGCAACAAGATCTGGACAATCTCCAGACATGAGCTGACAAGCGGCAAGTAACATTCGTGTCACACAAATGTCAGACAATGACCCTCACCCGTAAGAAACAATATAAACACTTGGTATTCAGCAGAATATTTGTCACTACATTCCCCATTCCACACCCTCTATCAATACACTTGGGGTTACCAATGTCCAGAACTTCAACTGGACTCGCCATGTAAACATAAGAGCCGGTCAGAGGCTAGAAATACTGCGTGAGTAACTCACCTCCTGTCTTCCCAAAGCATATTCACCATCTACAAGGCACAAGTCAGGAGTGAGATGGAATTCTCCCACTTGCCTGAATGCGTGCAGCCACAACGACATGAAAGAAGCTTGACACCATCCAGGACAAAGCAGCCCTTTTGATTGACACCACATCCACAAGCATTCACTGGCTCCACGACCAACGCTTAGTAGAAGCAGTGTGTACTATCTACAAGATGCACTGCAGAAATTCTTCAAAGATCCTCAGACAGTACCTTCCAATCCTTCAAGCACTTCCATCTAGAATGACAAGAGCAGCAGGCTTTTGCGAACACCACCACATTCAAACTCCCCTCCAAACCAGTCATCATCCTGAGTTGGAAATATATCGCAATTCTTTCACTGTTGCTGGGTCAAAACCCTGTAACTCCCTCCCTCATAGCATTGTGGGTCAATGCACAGCAGGTGGACTGCAGCGGTACAAGAAGGCAGCTTAGCACCACCTTCTCAAGGGGGCAACTAGGGACGGACAAGAAATGGTGGGTCCATCCAGCGATTCTCATATCCGAAAAAAATGTAAAAGTTCCAAGTTGAGTGCCTTGATGGGACAAGTAGTCTGATTTGAACATGAACAGAAAAGCAGTGTTTCTGATGATGAACATTTTAGACCAATCTGTAATTAGAAAGTTGTTCAGTGTTCCATGACGTATTGTTGCTGAGCGCTGTGATAAGTTGCACCTGTTTTGTTAAATTCAACAACATTAGCGTAACAGGATCAATCCTTCAAAAATATCAAACTGAAAATGGGAATCATTATAGAGACTCACAGATAGCAGCTTATATTCAACATATTACTGCGCTACAGACTGGAACTGAATTCTCCCACCATCCATATTACAGGGGTTATCATTGACCAGAAGGTGAAGTCAAATCAACGTACGTATACAAGGGTTACAAGAGTAGGTCTGAGACTTTCAAATCTGCACTGAATAATAGACTGTATGACCATAAGGGCATGAGATATAGCAATAGATTTAGGCCATTCAGCCTCTCTCTTAACTCTGAAACTGTGCCATTTTGTCGTAGTCTCTAAGACGAATGGAAATGTCTTCTATACTCTAACTGTATCAATCTTTGCAGTAGTCGGTCAGCTTCAATCAGATGCGCCCCCCCCCCCCCCCCCCCACCCACCGCATTCTTCTACGTTCCATTGAGTACAGCCACAGAGTCCTGAACTGCCGCTTACATGACAAGCCATCATTCCCAGGATAAATCATGTCCAACACCCATAGATCCTTCCCCAGAACAGCTCACAATAATCCAAATGCCGTCTGACCATAGTCCATTACATTCTCATCACTCTCACTCTCTTGAAATGAATGTTAACATTGCATTAGCTTTCCTAACTGCCAATTGAACCTGCGCATTAACCGTAAGAGAGGACCATGACTCCAAACTCCTTTTGTGCTTCAGATTTCATGAAGCCTTTTAGAACATAGTGTCTGCCTGTATTCCGCCTACTGAAGTGCATAATCTCACATGTTCCCATTTGGTGTTCCATCAGCCATGCGTTTTCCTAGTGTTCTAAACTGTCCAACTCTTTCTGCAGCCTCCCCACTTCCTCAATATCACCTGCCCATCCAATCATCATTGTATCATCTGCAAACCTAGTAAAACTGCCGTCAGGTCAGATGGTTCACGTAAATGACACTTTCTGACGACCTAAGGACTGTCCACAATTGAAAAGGCACAATGCTCAAGATGCTTGGCTCCTATCCGGTTTAAGCAGTGGCTTGACTGGAATTACACCTGCAAAGTCTTCACTCCTTGCACCACTGGCACTGGCACCCTGCCCACCATTTTATTATGAATTTACCCCATTATGGTAATGCAGAACTTGATGGTGCACGATCCTAGTCTATTAATGGTAATCTGTCTCAATGCTGACTGTGTGGTGCTCACACCAACTAATATCATTGTGTGTTGAAGACAACAGAGGGATGCGTGGGGTGGGGATGTCGATCATAAATGACTGTGTGACTGTCACTGAGGGTTGACACCTGCCGCAAAAGCCCCAGATGTACTTGTGTCTGTTGTCAGCGCTGCAGGCAAGGTCAGGCATTTAGTGAGTCAACTCAGAGAAACTGATGGGCCTGTAGAGTGTTCCTGGCTGAGCACTCAGATCCTGTTTGTACCCACTAGCAGAGGTATTCACATACCACTTCAGTCTCTCCCTCCAGAAGCGGAAGTCCCAACCTGATTCAAGAAGGCCATCATCATCCTCGTAAGTGAGAAAGCACATGGAACGTGCCCTTATAGACAATGAAGTGCTTTGAGAGGCCGACACTAACTCCAGTCTCCCAGCCTGACCTGCTGCCCTATAATGTGCCGACTGATGTAACAGGTTCACAACAGATGCCATACGCGAGCCTGCACGCATCCCAAGAACATCTGGACAACAAGGACACCTACACCAGACTCCTGCTCATTGACTAAAGCTCCACATTCAAAATTATTATCCCTTGCAGACTAATCCCAAAATTCCACGACCTTGGTCTCGGTTCCTCAGGCTTTTGACCCACAATCGTGAAGATAGGTAAAATCACCTCCTCCACAATAACAATCAACAGTAAAGCTGCTAAAGGATGTGTTCTCAACACCCGACAATACTCTCTGTACACCCACGGCTGTACCCTCAGCCCCCTACAGTATTCCAGCTACACTCACGGCTGTGACCTCAGCCCCTTAGTGTGTTCCCTGTACACCCACGGCTGTGCCCTCAGCCAACCACTGTACTCCCTGTACACCCACCGTTCTTTCTGCAGCCCCCTACTGTCCTCCCTGTATATCCACGGCTGTGTCCTCAGCCCCCAGCTCTACTCCATCTACACTCAAGAATGTGTCCTCAGCCCCCTAATGTCCTTTTTGTACACCCACGGCTGTGTCCTCAGCCCCTTATGTACTCCCTGTACAGCCACGACTGAGTTTCCAAATTCCAAACAACGCCAGCTACAAGTTCGCTGATGACATCACATATCGCAGTACAGATATTAAACAACAACGTGTCAGAATCTAGAAAGGCGATAGAGAGCTTGGTGGCATGATCTGTTGATAATGACCTCTCTCTCTAATCTGGTAAACGTAAAGGACTGATCAATGACTTTAAGAAGAAAGGAGGGGAACACACCCCATCGACATCAACCGTTTGAGGGAGTGCAGAGCATCAAGTCCCTCGGAATGATGATAACTCACAACCTGTCCTGAACTTCTCACATAGTTCCGACAGTCGGTAAAGTTCAACAATGCCTCTCCTTCCTCAGGTGATACAGGAAAATCAGCATGCACTACTTCTACAGATGCAGCATTGAGAGCGTACTGTCCCGGTGCATAACAGCCTGGTACGGTAACTGCTCTAGTCAGGACCGTGAGAAACTACACAAGGTTGGGTGCACAGCTCTGACCAACACGGACTCTAACATCCCAACCATCGATTCCATTTACATGGCTCGTTGCCGCAGAAAAGCTGCCAACATCTACCCCAGATTACTGAGGGAAGGGAGACAGGAAATATCTGGGCATTAACAGATATCCTTGAACATGGCTGATGTCCCAGAAGAATGGACAATTGTTAATCCCCTTGTTTAAGAAAGGTAGTAGGGATAATCCAGTCAATTATACACCGGTGAGACTGATGTCAGGGGTAGGGAACCTGCTAGAGAAGATACTGAGGGATATGATCTACTCTCATTTGGATGAAAATAGCCTTATCAGTGATAGGCAACAAGATTTTGTGCAGGGAAGGTCATGTCTTACCAACTCAATAGAATTCTTTGAGGAAGTGACAAAGTAGATTGATGAGGGAGAGAAAGTGAGGACTGCAGATGCTGGAGATCAGAGCTGAAAATGTGTTGCTGGAAAAGCGCAGCAGGTCAGGCAGCATCCAAGGAACAGGAAAATCGACGTTTCGGGCATAAGCCCTGAAGAAGCCCTTCCTGAAGAAGGGCTTATGCCCGAAACGTCGATTCTCCTGTTCCTTGGATGCTGCCTGACCTGCTGCGCTTTTCCAGCAACACATTTTCAGCTCTGATGAGGGAGAGACTGTAGCTGTCAATACATGGACTTCAGGAAGGTGTTTGGTATGTTTCCCCAAGGTCGGGTTATGGAGAAAGTGTAGTCACATGGTGTGCTGGGCAACAGGAGGCAGAGAATAGTAGGGGAAGGGAGTTTCGCAAAATGATGAACTATGATTAGTGGTTCCATTTGAGATGTTTTTGGAAAGATACATGAATGGGAAGAGAGCAAATGGATACAGATCCTTAAAAAATAGGCGACAGGTTTAGATAGAAAATTTGGATCGGCGCAGGCTCAGACCATCGAATGGCCTGTTTCTGTGCTGGAATGTTTTGTTCTAACATTATCAAAGACCCATCACACCCCAGTAATGGTCTCCCACAACCTCTTCCATCAGGCTAAAAGATATGGAAGCTTGAAAACACTGAGCAGCTGGTTCATTAAAAGTTTCTTCCTGACTGTTATTAGACTGATCAATGTATTCTTAATCTCAGATAATCCTGATCTTGTTCATGTTGATCTCGCCTAGCGCATGCGCTGTGCAGCGTAACCGATATGCCTCTCAGACATATTTTATAGCCATCGTTCTGCACATCCTTGCTTACTATGCTCTGCCTTTACACCTTGTTACAGGTCATAGTAAATGCTCATCTTCCTCCCCCCAGCTCACTCCGAGCTCTCTCTGGTCCTCATCCCCAGCACCTCCCATTCCCATCCCCAGCTCACTGTGACCCTGTCCTCAGCTCCCTGTGTGCTTTGTCTCTCACTATTTCTCTCACACTGTCTGTTTCCCTATCTATTCCTTTGCTCTGTCTTTTGCTTCTTTCCCAGAACTTACTATCTCCCCTTTTCCTTGTCCATGTGACTGTTTGTTTCTTGTTTTATTTCCTTTCTCTGTTTTACTGACTGTCATTCTGTTTCCCTCGCTGTGTTCTCTCTCTCCTTATATGTGTCTGTCTAGTTCTCCCTCGTTGTGATGGTGATGGCATCTCTATTCTTTTGAAGCATGTGATGGCTCTTTGGTTGGATGTTGGCAATAAAATAAACTCATTTGTGTTTTGGTATCTTAAACATAATTAAAATTTATTGGTTAAATTTCAATTGTTGTCAAAACAGCAACCAGAACTTGGATCTCCATTTAACAACCAATTGTTACATCTAAATATTTTGGAACTGCCTTCTCCCAGTGCTCTGCATACTGACAACTGAAAGCATTCGATTCACGTGCATAATAGTGTGACGGTAACTGCTCTTCCCAGGACCATAATAAACTACAGACGGATTTGTGCACAGCCCAGACTATCATGGAGGACAACCTTCCATCCATTTATACTTCTCATTGTCAGTGAAAGGCTGGCAACATCAAATATCTCTCCAAAACCAGTAGTGGTCTCCTGCAACCTCTTCCAAAAGGGAGGGGATACAGAGGCTTGAACACATGTACCAGTATGCTCAGGAACACCCTCTTCCCCACCGTAATTACACTGGTGAATTGAAATCTCGAACTTTTCAAATAATATTAATCTTGTGAAAGTCGCTCTTGCTTTGCGCACCTCCTGTGCAGCTGTCACCTTACATGCCTCATTCTGTCTAAGTGCCATTGAGGCTCAAGGTCATCTCAAGGGCACTCAAATAGGTGAATTAATGCTGGCCCAGCCATCAATACCTATATCCCATTAATAAATATAAGAAGATGACGACTCTCAAGGAAGACAGACAGTTGGGATCAAATCACTTTAAACATGATCTTAGATATATATAGTTTCCCTGAGTATCTGAAAGTAGAGTGTTCCTACAAAACCTTTCATAAGCTGATATGGTGTAAAGTGAAATAGCATTAATTTATGTGGGAAAATAAATCATCTTTCTTGGTAAAAGTGAAAATCCTCTTCGGATTTCTTTTGGTGAGCGAAAACAGGACGTAATGGAGGTTTTTCGGAAAGGGAAGTGGCATAAAGCGAATGTTTGAAAAGCGGGGTGTACATGTATCGGAATGGGCAAGATATTCAGGAAGATGGAAAAAGTCAAAAATAAATGAGGTGAATCTCACATTTTATTTCCATCCCAGCTGATCATCATTCCTGTTGTTTGCTCTTTTTCTTCTATCTCTCTTGTTCTCTATCGATTTAGCTCACTCCTCCTCCCTTTCAAAGCAGACTTCCCTGTCCCCATCATTATTCACACTATTTTCCAACTGGTTTCAGTTCAGGAAAGCTCCCAGCACTGTCTGTTCTTTGCTTTGCATTTCTTATGCAATTTCAGATCTCCAGCATCTTCTTTTATTTGGTTTAAGCTTCACATTTGTTATTCCATGGGAAGTCGGCATCTCTGCCAGGGCAGCATTTGTTATTCATCACTAATTGTCCTGATTGTGAGGCCATTCCACAAGCCAATATAAATGCAAGCACATTGATATGGGTCTGAAGTCACACTTAACCCAGACCGGGTAGTAACAGTAAATTTCTTTGAAGTCATCAGTGAAACAGCAAGATTTTCAGACAAAATCTGGGTTTTATGGTTGTTTTTCGTGAAATGCACTTTATTCGAACTCTTATCATTTTTATTGAAGTTCTGTCATCAGCTGTGGTAGGACTTGAAACAAATCGCTTGAAACAATGTTTTTCGTTTAATAAGCTTTGCTCCTGAATTACATCCAGCGACATTCCTACTCTGACACATCGTCCTAATCATGAAGTAACGTCCGAGACAAGAACAATTTTGTGATTGAAATACTTGTAACTGGAAAAGTGGCCAGAAAAGAGCCTGAAATATAAAGTCTGAATTTTACCAACGTGCAGACAATGGTTTGTTCAGTCACAGCACTGACGCAGAGGTGGAGACTGGGGATATTATGAGCTGGTAGTGGACAGGGTTCGTGACAGAGAGAACACGAGACATAAATCAATTCAGGGCCAAAAGGGATCTTGAGATTGTCCACAGTTTTGTTCTCAGATGTTTGTAAGGGAGTGGTCTGTACTTCAGATGAATGAAGACTGCAATTTGAATTGAAGATAATAGTTTCTTTCTTTGACAAATATAGATAACAGCAATTGCAATGAAGTTCAAAATTGTTTATGGGATTAATGAATGGACAGAGGTAGCAAACACCAACAATAGCGAAAATAGGTTAATAACACACCCTCCACCCCGCCCAAAATAATGATCAGTACCGCTAATATCCGATATAGTAGAAATTCCCAACAGAGAAAATTTTTGAAAAGTCCCAAGGAAAGCCCCCTGTCCATTGATTTAATTATCCAGTCCATTATTCTCAGATTCAGATCTGTCCTCTCCACGTCTGTGCAGCTGCTGATCGCGGTTACTGTTGGAGCTGGTGCATCTGCTACTACACTGGGATAGCGCACTGAGTGAAGCGCCTCACCAATAGGAGAGCGAAACCCTTCAGTGACACAATTACAAGCATGAAGACTGACATCAATAACAGTCACTGAGCAAACAGTTCTAGCTTTCAATACAGCACATTCAGTTCACAATATAACTGGACTGGACTGGATGCTGACATCGCTGGCTATTGGTCACATCTCCCATCACTAATTGCTCGAGTGAAGTCATTGTGTGGGAGAATGATGGATGTTTTCTTTTCGCAGGCTAGATGATTCTGCTCGGTTGTACGTTTGCAATGCTGTAACCAGCTTACCCCAAATTTTCACCACTCCACAATAAAGAAACACAATCAGGACGTTGTTACTGTGCTGATCTCTCCTCCACGGGAAGAAACGCCAGCCAACACACTGTCACTGGGTGCAGTTGCTCTGCACATAGACAAGAAGTGCGGACTTCTCTGAATGTTCCTCTCCCTGCTCTAATAAAGAAACGTTGGACCTTCCATTCATAATATGCTTGAGTAATTAATTTATATAAATGGACAAACATTTTAATGCGGTTTTATTTGCTATAAAGCAGTAATTCTTACGCTTTTTCTCCTCCGTCCCAAACCAAAAGTGAACTTATTCATTAAGACTTTTGAATTAATGAGTCAGGTTTGGCTGGGAGATAGGGTGGAATGGGGGCAGTGGCTGTGGAGACTGCATGGGGAGTAAAATGATATTCCACATGTCATCAACACTCTTAACGTCAGATAGAATTAAATATAGTTCACAACAAGGATATTTTATATTTTATATACACACCAGTTAATCATTGGCAATACAGATTGAGTAGGGTCACCGCACCTGAAGCATTAACATTGAGTTCTCTTCATAGCTACTGCCAGACCTGCTGAGCTTTCCCTCCAACATCTGTTTTTGTTTGAGGTTGATCATATTGTTCATATCTTGCAGGATGCTTACAATTAAAAACAGATACTAATAACAAGATGTGCAGGGCTATGGGGACAATACAAGAGAATAATTGTAGAGATATTGCTCGTTCCAAACTGGAAGAGACAATGAGCTAAGCTTTCACCACCTTTGTTGTAATAATTCTATGTTATGCATTGAAAACATTTGTGGAGTGGGGAGACAAGCTTGTTCAATGAAGGATACAGAATGTTCCATCATCAATAATCTATCCATATTATTTCATGAAGTTCAGCTGCCTCTAAAATATATTTTTAAAAAAAGATCTCCTGAGATTTATGGGATGTTCAGAAACGTTTTTACTTTCTATCTTAAAGAGGAAGCAGATTTCGGTTGTAATTCAGGTGTCACAGGAATACCAACTGTAATAGAACGAGAAATGCCTACTTTGTCCAAATATTACCAACTTCAACGTGTAGACCTATCAAGAAACATGAAATATAGTGATAATGGAAACATGAAATATAAACAGAAATTGCTGGAGAAACGAAAAAGATGAGGAAGTATTTGCAGAGAGCAACAGAATTAACATATATCATATGATGTGACACTGTTCTGAAAAGTCATATTAGAATCAAAGGTCAATTTTTTTGCACCTCTGCTCAGATCTTTCCAGATCTACTGAGTTTCGCACCAGCTTTTTTGATTTCTTTCTTCTTTCTGAACTGTGACAAAGTGTCTGATCTGAATGATAACAAAGTTGTTATCTCAGTTGAATCTTGAGTAATTTGTTATGGACATTAAATGAGAAATTACAAAGTTCCTCTGTTTGACAGGGCTCTAAATATCGATGACGTATTGTATTGTGAGAACTTGCGATGAAAATGTTGAAACAAAACAGAAGTTGCTGCAACTGCTCAGTAGGTCAGGGAGCATCTGTGCAGAGAAATCAGAATTAACGTTTCAGGTCCAGTGCCCCTTCCTCAGAACTGATGGTAATACGGAAAATGTTGGTTTATATGCAGAAAAGACTGGATGGTGAGATTGGATAAGAAACTATCACTATTCAAGAAAATCGGGACCTGGAATTCATTCAAAATTAAGAAAGGATTTCTTGTACTCTCTCTTCTATCGCTTGGTCCTTGTTCAGGTTGTACATGTACTATATATTTCTAAATCTCCATCAAGTGCAGAAGACATGTTTTTTTTTCCCCTACGTGGTGTTTCAATATTTTTGATTATTTTCCAGTATGTATTTGCTTCCAATTCAAGGTGGATATGAGAATATGGTTTGATTTTCTGCAGTTTGCCCATAATATAGAATTGAATTGAATATTTATCCGCATCACACCCGTTGAATTAAACAAACAATGCATGAGTCCACGTCCATCCTGCAGATGAAACATTTCATCAGCTCTGGCTATTGCAGGGAATGTTACAAAGAACAGTCCCACACAAAATGCTAATGTTCCAGCGCAAGATGCCAAACCCAGTTTATCCTAATTTATAAATAAAACATGCAGAGGGGCGGAGTGTAAAAAGTGAATTCAACTCTGTGTCGAAGATGCTATTTGTGGCTCCCTCATAAAATGTGTTAATTACATCAGTCATAAATGCACCAAAATAGGGAAAGCATGAAACTGGAATTGTCAAATAATCCTCTGAATAACATCTGGAGAACAGGAAGGAAATCACGGCTTGATTGTGATATTCAGAAATGACGATTGTGAGAATGTGAAGGTGAGGAGCAGTGAAATGATGATCAATGTTGTGGATGACACAAAGATGGGCTGGGGGTGGGTCACAGTCAGGAGGGAAGTGTTAGGCTACAGGAGGATATAAACAAATTATTCAGATAGCCAGATCAATGGCCTGATGAAATTAAACACCGATAAATTGGGAAGATGCAAGTCAGAAGTAACAAGACAAGTAAGTACTCAAAAGTGAGTATGAAAGAGGAGGGCTAAATTTGCTCGTTTTTTCTTTGTAGCAGGAAAGGTTGAGGAGGAAATCTGGTACAGGTATACAAGAGCATAAGGGGTATGGAGAGGATGAACAGACAACAGCTGTTTTCCTTAGTCAAAGGATCAAAAAATAAGGGACACACTTTTAAAGAGAAAGGGAGGGGTTTGAGAGAGAATTTGTGGAACGTGTTTCGAACTGAGAGGGGAGCCTGAATCTGGAATGTGTTGTCTAGGAATGGGTAAGAAAGGCATTACAGAGAAAGCATTTGGCCTCAGATCATGAAGTAGAGTCAGTCTGAATGTAAATTCTGGTTCCTACTTGCCAAGGACACAAGCTGCAGAACAGTTTTAGACCACCCACCAAACAGCATTTCATGGCTCGTCACTGCAATAGATAGGAATTCATTGGAATGTTTAATACAGGCATGGTGAACATTTAGTGAAACGTCAATATTCGCAAAGTCTGGGACAATCACATTGACAACAGATATATTGGAAGAGGAGTTCAGAGAATTTTTTTCAGTGTTTCTTAGAATAACACATTGTGCAACTGGCGAGGGACGTAACTGTCTCAGAGCGACTGTTGTGTGATAAAACTTAGTGAATGAATAATGTCACCTGGAGAGATCCTCCGGGAAATTGTGATGAAGTGCAGTTTAAAGAAATATAAAGTTTTAAAGTGAATCACAGAAAGGACAAGCTACAAATAGAAACAAAAATAGCCAATGACATGAGTTGGAGAGGAGAACTGACCAAGATAAACAGGCTAAACAGACTGAAATATGTGCCTGTAAATGAACAGTGGAAAACATTTGAAGGAAGAGTGTAAAATACTCAACAAAAGGACATTCCATGCAAACAGACAAAAACTCAGCAAGAAATCCCCACCGGTGCCTCACTCAGGACAAACTGGATCGTATTAGATTTTGATGCTGAGAAGATCACCACAAAATACTTAAAATCCTGAAGTGAGAGAGAGTTTTAGAGTAAGTTTTAAAGGGATTGCAATGGGTCTGCTAGCAGGAGGAGGGCAATGGGAAGGGGAATTGTTGTCAGGGTTTATTGACACAATACGAACAGGGAGAGGTGAAGGTGCTGGAGATGGTGAGAGTGTTACAGAGAGTGGTCAGGGCCTGAACGGTGTTACAAAGCCAGTACGGATTGCTGCAGCTGGAGGGGTTTGCAGAGGTAGGGAGGGACATATGTATTTTTATTTGTTCATTCATGGGATGTGGGTGTCACTGCCTGGACCAGCATTCTTTGACCCCATGCCAATTACCCAGAGATTGTTGGGCCCTGGTGGATAAATATAATACTTTGCTGGACACAGGTGAAGGGCTGAATGACTGGAGGATCGCTAATGTGGTTCCTTTGTTCAAGAAGGGCAGCAAGGGTAGGCCAGGTAATTACAGAGCAGATAGTCTGACAGTAGGGGGAGGGAAATTATTGAAAACAATTGTGAGGATGAATCAACACTTGCAAAGGTTAGGATCAACACGGTTTAGTCATCACGGATTTGACAGAGGAAGATACTGTTTGAGGAATTCAGTTCAGTTTTTTTGAAATGATGCTTAAGTATATTGATGAAGGCAGTGCAGATGATACGGTTTACATGGAGTTGACTAAGTCCTTAAACAAGATCCAACATGGAAGGCTGATCCAAAAGGACTGGGTTCCAAGGCAAGTTGGCAAATTGGATGGAAAATTGGTGGATAGAATACTTTCACCACCAGGTGTACCACAGGGAACTGTGCAGGAACCATTGAACATTAATAACTCGGATGTGAAAGCAGAAGGTATCATTAGTCGGTTTGCAGATGACATGAAAGGTGAGGGTGTTGTTCACAGTGAGGAGGATGGTCTCTGTCTGCGGTCCGATGTCGATTGGATGATAATCTAAGCAGAGTTTAATTCTGATCGAAGTGAGGAAATACTCTGTGGGAGGTACGATAAGCGAAGGACAGACATAATAAACGGTAGGTCCTTGCAGTGTACTGAGGAATACAGGGACCTTGATGGACAAGTCCATAGATCCCTGAAGGTGTCAGCACAGGTTAACAGGGTGGGAAAGGCATCTCAACTGGGAGCGGGAGATGGACTCATATCTTGGTGGGGTGAATTGCTAGTGCTGCTTGAGAGGATATAACCTAGTCTGGCAGGGTGTTGGACCTTAAATAAACGTAAGGGCAGTAAGAATATTGAGGTTGGTACACGAGTTAAAGACAGCAATTTCAGTCGACAAGGCAGGCAAGAACATAGCAGGGAATGGGGGAAAACTGATGACTAAACTGCATTTATTTCAATGCAAGGGGCCAGACTGCTAAGGAAGATGAACTCAAGGCATGGATTAGAACATGGGACTGGGATATTATAGTTATTACAGAAACACAGCTGAGGGAGGGGCAGGACTGGCAGTTCATTGTTTCAAGGAGGTAGAGATGCTACAGGAAGGGGAGGCAAGAGACGACGTGTGGTGGTGGGTTTTGATTGCATGAATCATCACAGCAGTACTCAGAGACGATATTCCTGTGGGATCGCCCAGTGAAGCTATGTTACTGGAACAGAGAAATAAGAATGGGTCATCACTTTGATACGATCGGACTGCTGACCCCAAATAATCTGTGGCAGACTGAGGAACAAATATGCCGGGACATCTTAAATATCAACCATAATAATAGGGCTGTTATGGTTGGGGTTTTTGAACTTTCCAAACCTAGACTGGGACTGCCAGTGTTCAGTGTTTGCAAGGGAGGAATTTTGTAATTGTGTTCCAGAAAACTCCCAATCAATATGTAAATGGCATGAAAAGAGAAAGGGGCAAAACCTGACCTCCCCTTGGGAATTAAGGTAGGGAAAGGGACTGAGATGTGAGTGGGAAAACATTTTGCCAAAGAGACCACAGTTCTAGTAGTTTGAAAACAGCTTTGGATAAGGACAGGCTTGGTCCACAAGTGCAAGTTATAAATGGAGCCTGACCAATCTTGATTGTATTCGTCAGGAACTTACAAAATGTGATTGGGGAAGGGAATTATTTACAGGGAAAGGGAAGTTTGGCAAGTGAGAATATTTTAAAAGTGAGATAAATTAAGTGATCAGCGCCAGCATTTTACTGTTTGTGGGTAGGTCAATGCTGACAGCATTCGGAAACGCTGGCTGTCTATTGAGGGTCTGGTCAAGGAAAAGGGGGCACATGTCAGGTATAGCCAGCTGGATCAAGGGGATCCCTGAGGATATACAGGGGCTGTAGGACTACACTTTGAGTAGAAAACAGGAATGGAGAAAGGCTAAATGAAATAGCCTCAGCAGAGAAGGAAAGGGGAATCCAAAAGTGATTGTATCAGTATATTAAGAATGCATAAGTAACTCAGGACAAAATAGTGTCCATTAAAGATCAATGAAGCCATCGATGTGTGGAACTGCAGGATATTTGCTCAGATCCTAACAATTTTTTCACGTCCGAAATTACTGTGGACAAAGACTGGGGAACTCGGGGACAAGAGTAATACATTAGACCACAATTGGAGTACTCTGCAATTCCAGTCTCTCTGCTACAGGAAGGATGTTGTGAAACTTGAAAGGGCTCAGAAAAGATTAACAAGATATTGCCCGGGTTGTTGCTGAATAAGCTGGGGTTACTGTCACTGGAGAATCGGAGACTGAGGGATGACCTTACAGAGGTCCTGATATGAATATGAGCGGCATGGATAGGGTAAGCATTCAAGGCCTTTTCCCAGAAGTTGGGGAGTCCAAAACTAGAGGGCATAAGTTTAAGTTCGAGGTGAATGGTTTACAGAGGGACTGAAGGGACAGCTTCTTCACACACATGGTGATGTGTGTATCGAATGAGCTGAGAGAAAGTAATGGAGACTGATAACTTTTAAATGTTGTAATTGTATCTGGATGGGCATCTGAATAGTAAGGGTGTAGACGTATATGGGCCAAATGCTGGAAAAGGGAATGGATTTATTTAGATCTTCTGGTAAGCCTGGACGAGTTGGGGACCGAAGGGTCTGTTTCTATGCTGTATATCTCTATGACTTGAAAAGAGTGCATGTTATAAAAGAGGTGGTGCTGGAGGGGGTTTTAAAACACAAAGCTATGGCAAGTCCCAGCACCTGATTAAGTGTATCACAGGACACAGTGGGATGCTTGGGAAGAAATTGTGGAGCCCCTAGCAAAGGCATGTGTACTACTGACAGCCCTGTGTGATGGGCTGGCAGGCTGGAGGGTGGCATCATGGACAGTGAAGGATGTTTTCTGAGATTACAAAGGGATCTTGATGAAGGGAGTGAATGGGCTGAAAAACTAGAGATGGAATTCAATCTGAATAAATATGAGGTAATGCATTTTATAAAACAAACAAGGGTAGAGCTTAAACAATTAATGTTCGGGCCTCGGTTAGTGTTTTAGAGCAGAGGGACCTCCAGGTTCAGGTACATAATCCTTGAAGCTTGCATCACAGGATGGATAAGACAGTGTTTTGCATGCCTGACTACTGCTCAGTCCATTGAGTGGAGGATTTGGGACGTCATGTTGAGATTGTACAGACATTTGCGAGGCCTGTTCTGCAATGCTCTGTCCAGTTCTGGTCGCCCAGTTAACAGGGAGGATATTATTAAGCTGCAGGGCATTCAGAAGAGATTTACCAGGATCTTGCTGGGTATGGAAGGCTTGAGTTCGGAAAAATGGCGGGATAGGTTGAGTCTTTTTTCACTGGAGCCTGGAGGTTGAGACTTGATGCTATAAAGGTTTATGAAAAAAAAAATGATTTATAGATCAATTTTATGGTAGTTGCCTTTTCCTCAGAATGGGGGCCACATTTTTAAGGTTAGAGGAGAGAGTTGTTCAAAAAAAAGATATGGGGCAATTTGCTACACAGATGGTGGTTTGAGTGTGGAATGAACTTCCTGAGAAAGGGTTTGATGTGGGTACAATTACAACGTTTAAAAGATATTTGGATAAACAGGTGAATAGGGTAGGGTTTGAGTGATATGGGCCAGCAACAGGCAGCTGGGAAGAGTTTAGTTTTAAATTATGGTGGGTATCAACTGACAAGAATATGGTTTGATACCATTATTGAAGAAAGGATCAGGGCTGGGTCCACTGATGTGCATCATCTACATAAACAATTTGGTTGAAAATATAGGAGTGATTGTGCAAAAGTTTGTTGATGATCAAATGAATGGTGTAGTGGGCAGTAAATACGGTTATCAAAGGGGATACTGACCAACTGGGCCAGTGGACCAAGGAATGAAAGATGGAGTTTAATTCAGCTGTTGGATTTTGTTAAGACAAACCAGGGAGGACTAATACAGTTAATGGAAGGGCTCTGGCCAAGGTTGTTGAACAGAGAGAGAGAGATATAGAGACCAGGGGATGCAAGTTACATTGTTCCTCGGAAGTGGCATCACAGGTGGACAGGGTGAGGAAAGTGACATTTGGCACATTTGCCAACATTGGCCAGCACTTTGTTACATACGTTGGAGATATTTGTAACATTGTCCTAAATATTTCCCTTGGGCAGAGGAGGCCACGGGGTGACCCTAAGAATGGTGAATAACCAAGGGTAGGTGAGTCCAAAACTAGAGGGTATAAACAGGAGGTGAGAGAGAGCAAGGATTTAAAAAGGGAGCTGAGAGGGATCATTATCCACAGAGGATGGTGTATAGATGGAACAGACTGCCTCAGGCACATGGGAGAAACAAGAACAATTACAGCATGGAAAAGACATTTGGGCAGGTTTATGGATAGGGCTTCAAACTGACAGAGAGGATGCTGGGACAGGGTCCAGGTGAAAGGAGCTTTCCAAATACAAAGAGAAAAGGTGAAGTAATGGAGCAACATGAGAATGTGGCTGAAAGGAACAAAATGGGGACAGAGTTTAACTAAAACTGTACATCAGTGAATAGGTTTGTGACAGGAAATTGTGGGAAAGAGTAAATTATGATTTATTTTAAAATGGACGAAGTCTTATCAATAAGGTCGATGGATTTCTGACACTGAGATAAAAAAAGATTTAGACACCAGAGAGACGTGGTTACAGGGCGAACAAAAGGTGGACATAAATATTCAATGGATCACAACCTTGTGCAAACTCAGGCAAAATGGGTAACACTAACAATAATGGGTAAGAAAGACATCACAGAGAAAGCATTTGGTCTTAGGTCATGAAGTAGAGGCAGTCTGAATGTACATTCTGGCTACTACTTGCCAAAGACACAAGCAGCAGAACAGTTTTAGCCACCGAACAGCATTGCATTGCTCATCACTGCATTACACAGGAACTCATTGGAATTTTTAACAAACACATTGTGATAATTTTGGGAAATTTCAATATTCCCATAATCTGGGACAGTCACACTGACAACAGGAATATTGGAAGAGGAGTTCAGACAAAAGAAATTCAGTGTTTCTTTGAATAACAAATTGTGCAACTGGCTAGGGACATAAACTGTCTCAGAGCGACCATTGTGTGATGAAACTTAGTGAATGAGTCATGTCACCTGGAGAGATCCTCATGGAAATTGTGATAAAGTGCAGTTTAAAGAAATATAAAGTTTTAAAGTGAATCACAGAAAGGACAAGCTACAACTAGAAACAAAAATAGCCAATTACATGAGTTTGAGATGAGAACTGACCAAGGTAAACAGGCTAAACAGACTGAAATATGTGCCTGTCAATTAACAGTGGAAAACATTTGAAGGAGCAGTGTAAAACATCAACAAAAGGACATACCATTGAAACAGAAAAATCCTCAGCAAGAAATCCCCATCGGTCCCTCACTCAAGTAAAAAGGATCATATTAGATTATCGGGCTTGGAAGATCACCAAAAAGTACTTAAAATCCTGAAGTGAGAGAACGTTTAAGGAGTAAGTTTTAAAGGGATTGCAAAGGGTCTGCTCGCAGGAGGAGGTCAGATGGAAGAGGGAATAATTGTCAAGGTCTTATGTCACAAAAGGAACCGGGAGAGCTGAAGGTGCTGGAGGTGGTGAGAGTGTTACAGAGAAGGGTCAGGGCCTGAATGGTGTTCCAAAGCAGGTACGGATTGCTGCCGCTGGAGCTGTTTGCAGAGGTAGGGAGGGACATAGGCATTTTTATTTATTCATTCATGGGATGAGGGTGTCACTGATTGGACCAGCATTCTTTGCCCCACTGCTAATTACCCAGAGTATAGCACAGAGTCAATCATATTGCTGTGGGTCTGGTGTCACGTCCAGGCCAGACCATGTTAGAATGTCAGATGTTCTTCTCTCAAGGACGTAAGTGAACCAGATGAGTACTTCCTAGTGGTCAACAATGCTTTTATGGTGGCCTCACCAATGTCCTGTACAGCCACAACATGATGTCCCAACTTTTACTCTTAATGCTCTGCCCAATGAAGGTAACCATCCCAAACGCCTGCTTCACCAACCTGTCTGCCTGTGACACCACTTTCAAAGAACTGTCTCCCTGCATTCCTGGGTCTCTGACTGACAACACTACCCAGGGCCCAAACATTAACTGGACAAGTCCAACCCTGGTTTGTTTCACCAAAATGGAACATTTCACATTTATCTAATTAAACTCCATCTGCTATTCTTCAGCCCACTATCCCAGCAGTACTGTTCATCCTGTTGTATCACAGATAACCTTCTTCACTGTCCACTTTGCCACATGTTTCAGTGTCAACCAAGAAGCTTACTTACCACAAAACCAATATTCCCATCCAAACCATTTATCCAAATGACAAACAACAGGGGACCCACTACACCGCTGGTCACATGCCTCCAGTCAGAAAGACAACATGTCTTCCATCACCCTCTGTCTCCTACCATCAAGCCAATTTTGTATCCAGTTGACTAGCTCCTCATGAATGCCATGTCCTTCTGCATTGATCTGAACATATTACCCAGTTTACCATACGGATCGTAGAACACAAAACAGTACAGCACAAGACCCTTCGGCCACGATGCCATGCCCATCTTTTACCCGACTGTAAGATCAAACTAACCTACATACTCTCCACTTTGCTATCATCCATGTGCATATCCAAGAGTCTGTTAAAATGTCCCGTTCCACCCACCCACCACTCTCTGTGGAAAGCACCTACATCTGAATTCTCCCCTTACTCATCCTCCAATCACCCTCAAATTATGCCCCTGGTACCATGTATGCCATGGAATAAAGAGGTCTCTCATTGTTTACTCTCTCTATGCCTCACACCATCTTATTCACCTCTTTCAAGTCACCCCTCACCCTTCTTCACTCCAATGAGAAAAGCCTTAGCTCCCTCAACCTTTCTTCATAAGACATGCCCTCCAGTACAGGCAGCATCCTGGGAAATCTCCTCTTTACCCTCTCTAAAGCTTCCATATCCTTCCTGAAATGAAGGGACGAAACCTGAACACAATATTCTAAATGGGATCTAAACAGGGCTGCATAGAGCTGTAGCATAACCTCACACTTTAAAACTCAATCCCCCAGCGAATGAAAGCGAATACAACATATTCCTTCTTAACAACATTATCAGCTTGGGTGGCAAATTTGATGGATCTCAGGTCATGAAATCCAAGATCCATCTGTTCCTCCACACTATTCAGTATTCTGCCTTTATCCCTGTATTCCGCATTCAAATCTCACCTTCCAAAATCCAGCACTTCACACTTTTCCAGATTTGACTTCATCTGCCACTTCTCAGCCCAGCTATACATCCTGTCAATGTCCTGTTGCAACCTACAACAGTCCTCCACACTCTTCACTACTCCACCAACCTTCATGTCATTGGCAAACTTACTAACTCACTCTTCCACTCACTCATCCAAGTCATTCATAAAATCACAACGAGCAGACGTCCTGTAACCTCTCTCTGAGAAAACCACTGGTCACTGAGCTCCAGGCTGAATGATTTCCATCTGTCATCACCCTCTGTCTTCTATGGGCCAGTAATTCTGAATCCAGACAGGCAGGTTTCCCTGTATCCCATGCTCTGCATTTTCTCAATGAGCCATAAATGTGTTTTGTCACATTCTCAAAGGATTCAATAAGATTTGTGAGGCATGACCTGTCCTTTACAAAGCCAGGATGACTTCCTCTACTCAAACTATGGTTTTCCAAGGAATCACAAATCCTGTCTCTCAGAGTCCTCTCCAATAATCTGCACATCACAGAGAGAAGACTGAGAGGCCTGTGATTCCCAGGATTATCTCGATTCCCTTTCTTGAAAAACTCATGGCTGATTCACCAAACCTGAACATCTTTGGGCTTTGGAAACCTGAGCACCTATTGGAAACTCACACAGACATGGGGAGAATGTGCAAACTCCACACAGACAATTGCCTGGGGCTGGAATCAAAATCGCGTCCCTGGTGATGTGAGACAGCAGTGCTAACCACTGAGCCACCGTGCTGCCCCATGTAACTCTCCAGAGCCCTGCTTCTGATCCTTGGTTCCTCAACCTTAGGTTAGCTTCCTTCTTCCTCTTGACTAGATGTTCTACATCCCTTGGAACCTTGTCAAATGTTTTACTGAAGCTCATGTAGACAACGGTGATTGCTCATCCTTCACCTATCTCTTGGCCAACCCCTCGAAGAATCAATCCAGTTTGTGAAAAACGGTTTCCCACTCACAAAGCCATGCTGACTATCTCTAATCAGCCCTTGCCTTTCCAAATATATGTAGCTCCTTTCTCTCAGAATCTTCTCCAACAACTTCCCCAGCATTGGCTCACGGGACTGTAATTTCCTGGCTTTTCCCTGCAACCCTTAAGTGATGGAATAACATTAGCCACGTTCCAGTCTTCCGGTAACTCATCGTGTCTGTGGACAATATAAATATCTCTGTTAGGGACACCGCAACCTCTTCCCTACCTTCCCACAATATTCAAGGATAGACCAAATGAGCTACTGAGGATTGATCGACCTTTATTTGTTTTAAGACTCCAACACTTTCTCTTCTCTGTTGAGGATTCTTTCCAACACATCACTCTTTATTTCCCCAAGTTCCCGAGCTTCCATGTTTTTCTCCACAGTAAATTCTGACAACACTATCTTGTCCAATATCTCACCCACCTCCTGATAGTTAAGGTGCCCTATTCTCTACCAAGTTACTCCTTAGCCCTTATTGAAACTTGTGTAAATATTTCTGATAATTCAAATACACCGTATCCTCACTACAGCCACTCCTTCACCCGTATCTACTCTGCCATTTATACTCACACCAATAAAAATACAATCCAACAGGCTCAAATCCACATTGTCTTTTTATTAAATGTGTTTCTAAGGGTCCAGTTAACGTATATTGACATATCATTTCAAACATATTTCAGCTCCCGACCTACTTTCGGGCTGACACTGTTTGGTTTCAGACTGGCAGCAGAAATGGTTATGGGAGTTCTTGTTTCTCAGTCTGAAAAAGGTAGCTTACAGTTTCAACAGGTAATACAGGCTTTGGAATTAAGGAGGGAGTGATGTGGGGACTGTATTAGATTATGGACATAGAGATTGCAGTGGTGACTGAAGAATTTTATGGAGATAGGGAGTGCTGTGGGGCCTGAAATGGGCCAAAGAGATCTGCAGGGCTGTTGGGCCCGAAGGAGATTGCACAGATCAGGAGGATCATGGGGACTGAAGGTTACTCTGAACGGGAGGGTCATCGGGTCAGGATGAGATTATGGAGATAGGGAGGGTCGTGGGGCCTTTTGGAGGTTATGGAGTTCGGGAGGTTTGTGGGGAATGATTCAGGTAACATAGATAGGAAGAGTTGTGGGGACTGAAGGATTTTATGGAGACAGGGAGCGCTGTGGGGACTGAAGGAGGTTATATAGATAGTAAGTTTATAGAGATGAACAGTGACTACTGGCATTTAGTGATGCAGCGGGCTGTAGTAACTGGGACGGGGGGGCGCTGTCTTACAGTGATAGGGAGGGTTGTGGAAGATGGAACAGCTGACAGATACAGGGTGGGTTTTAGGAATGGGAGGACGTTACAGGGATTTTGAGGAATGCAGGGATGGGACGTGGTAACAATCACAGGGAAGATTTTGAGAACCTGATCTGAGAATGGTACAGCTGAGAACAGAAGTGAGCCAAACAGTAAGGACAGGCAGGGACAAGGTAGGATTAATAAATTAAGCTGCATTTATTTCAATGCAAGGGGCCTAACAGGAAAGGCAGCTTAACTCAGGGCATGGTTAGGAACATGGGACTGGGATCGCATTGGAATTGAAGAAATATGGCTCAGGGATGGGCAGGACTGGCAGCTTATTGTTCCAGGATACAAATGCTACAGGAAGGATAGAGAGGGAGGCAAGAGAGGAGGGGGAGTTGTATTTTTGATAAGGGATAGCATTACAGCTGAGCTGAGGGAGGATATTCCCAGAAATACATTCAGGAAAGTTATTTGGGTGGAACTGAGAAATAAAAAGGGATGATCACCTTATTAGGATTGTATTACAGACCCTCCAACAGTCAAAGGGAAATTGCCAAACAAACTTGTAAGGAGATCTCAGCTATCTGTAAGAGTAATACGGTAGTTATGGTAGGGGATTTTAACTTTCCAAACATTGACTGAGACTGCCATAGTGTTAAAGGTTTACATGGAGAGGAATGTTTTAAGTGTGTAGAAGATAATTTTCTGATTCAGTATGTGGATATAACTCCTAGAAAAGGTGCAAAACTTGACCTACTCTTGGCAAATAAGGCAGGGCAGGTGACATGGTGTCAGTGGGGGAGCACTTTGGGGCCAGCGACCATAATTCTATTTGTTTTAAAATAGTGATGGAAAAGGATAGACCAGATCTAAAAGTTGATGTTCTAAATTGGAGAAAGGCCAATTTTGACGGCATTAAGCAAGTACTTTTGAAAGTCGATTGGCGGCAGATGTTCGAAGGTATAGGGATGGCTGGAGAATGGGAAGCCTTCAGAAATGAGATAACAAGAGTCCAGAGAAAGTATATTCCTGTCAGGGTGAAAGGGAAGGCTGGTAAGTATAGGGAATCCTGGATGACTAAAGAAATTGAGTGTTTGGTTCAGAAAAAGAAGGAAGCATATGTCAGGTATAGACAGGATAGATCAAGTGAATCCTTAGAAGAGTATAAAGGAAGGAGGAGTATACTTAAGAGGGAAATCAGGAGGGCAAAACGCGGACATGAGATAGGTCTGACAAATAGAATTAAGGAGAATGCAAAGGGTTTCTTAAAAAATATATTAAGGAAAAAAGGGTAACTAGGGAGAGAATAGGGCCCCACAAAGATCAGCAAGGCGGCCTTTTTGTGGAGCCACAGAAAATGGGGGAGATACAAATTGAATATTTTGCATCAGTATTTACCGTGGAAAAGCATATGGAAGATATAGACTGTAGGGAAATAGATGGTGACATCTTGCAAAACGTCCAGATTACAGAGGAGGAAGTGCTGGATGTCTTGAAACGGTTAAAGGTGAACAAATCCCCAGGAACTGATCAGGTGTACCCGAGAACTCTGTGGGAAGCTAGAGAAGTGATTGCTGGATCTCTTCCTGAGATATTTGTATCATCAATAGTCACAGGTGAGGTGCCAGAAGACTGGAGGTTGGCAAAAGTGGTGCCACTGTTTGAGAAGGGTGGTAAAGACAAGCCAGGGAATGACAGACCGGTGAACCTGACCTCGGCGGTGGGCAAGTTGTTGGAGGGAATCCTGAGGGACAGGATGTCCATGTATTTGGAAAGGTAAGGACATGATTAGGGATAGTGAACATGGCTTTGTGCGTGGGAAATCATGTCTCATAAACTTGATTGAGTTTTTTGAAGAAGTAACAAAGAAGATTGAGGAGGGCAGAGTGATAGGTGTAATCTATATGGACTTCAGTAAGGCAATCAACATGGTTCCCCATGGGAGACTGATAAGCAAGCTTAGATCTCATGGAATACAGGGAGATCTAGCCATTTGGATACAGAACTGGCTCAAAGGTAAAAGACAGAGGGTGGTGGAGGAGGGTTGTTTTTCAGACTGGAGGCCTAAGACCAGTGGAGTGCCACAAAGATCGTTGCTGGGTCCACTACTTTTTGTCATTTACATAAATGATTTGGATGTAAGCAGAAGACATACAGTTAGTCAGTTTGCAGATGACACCAAAATTGGAGGAGGTGGAGTGGACAGCGAAGAATGTTCCCTCAGATTACAACAGGATCTGAACCAGCTGAGCCAATGGGCTGAGAGCTCGCAGATGGAGTGAAGTTCAGATAAATGCGAGGTGCTGCATTTTGGGAAAGCAAATCTTAGCAGGACTTATACATTTAATGGTAAGGTCCGAGGGTGTGTGGCTGAACAAAGAGACCTTGGAGTGTGAGTTCATAGTTCCTTGAAAGTGGAGTCACAGGTAGATAGGATAGTGAAGAAGGCATTTGGTATGATTTCCTTTATTGGTCAGAATGTTGAGTACAGGAGTTGGGAGGTCATGTTGCGCTGTACAGGACATTGATTCGGCCACTGTTGGAATTTTGCGTGCAATTTTGGTAGACTTCCTATCGGAAAGGTTTGTAAACCTTGAAATGGTTCAGAAAAGATTTACAAGGATGTTGCCAGGGTTTGAGAATATGAGCTACAGGGAGAGGCTGAACAGGCCGGGGCTATTTTCACTGGAGCGTCGGAGGCTGAGGGGTGACCTTACAGAGGTTTACAAAATTATGAGGGGTATGGATAGGTTAAATAAACAAAGTCTTTTCCTTTGGGGTCAGGGAGTCCAGAAATAGAGGGCATAGGTTTATGGTGAGAGGGGAAAGATATAAAAGAGGCCCAAGAGGAAACGTTTACACAGAGGGTGGTTCCTGTATGGAATGAGCTGCCAGAGGATGTGGTGGAGGCTGGTACAATTGCAACATTTAAGAGGCATTTGGATGGGTATATGAATAGGAAGGATTTGAACGGATATGGGTCAGGTGCTGGCAGGTGGGACGAGATTGAATTTGGACATCTGGTTGGCATGGACGAGTTGGACCGAAGGGTCTGTTTCCGTGCTGTACATCTCTATGACTCTATCACTCAGAGGTTTTAGAAATAAACTGTGGTCGCGTCTGGAGGAGGTTAAAATTATAAAGGTTTGTAGTTACCGAAGGAAATTACATCAATCGGGACCAGTAGAGTTTACAGAGACTGAGTGCATTTTAGAAACAGGAGGAGTTCATAGTCATCATTAGAAATGGAGAAACTAATTTATGAAAGAATCAGGGTCACTCTGCTTTGTGCCCAGAGACAAGGAGGAGTCTAACAGCTGGAGGAGGTTACTAAGGTACAGAGCTTTATCGTTGTCGTGACGGGAAGGTTACAGAGATCATGAAGGTAGTAGGAGTTCAAAGAAGTCATAAAGACAGGGAGATTTTTCAGGTCTGGAAAGGACTACACTGACCAGGATGGCTTAAGGAACTGAAGAGTTGTTTTTCTTCAGTTAAGGAGAGATGTGACCGAAACCGGCACAAAAGGCAAAGGCAGAAACTTGAAGAGTTATACTGGTCGGAGGAGCTTACAGGGAGAAACAGGATTGTAGGGGCTGATAGAGATAGGGGAAGTGGTATCGATGAAACAGACAGTGGAGAAACTGACAGACAGAGGGAGGGTTCTGTGGAACAGATGAATTTACAGACAAGATGGTGATAATGAAGCCTGAGAATTTTCTCATGTTCCTTGCCCAGCATTGTTCCTACATCATGCCCTCAGGGTCTGAATTAAAGTCCACTAACTCCTCCCTGTGCTGTTTACTGTGAGTGATCTTCCCGATCTGCAGGATTTACTGAAGGCTCCAGACCTCACTCTCCATTTCTCTCTGGCTGACCAACTGTCTTCAATGTGGTGATGGATGTGACAGGAATTGGGAATTCTGCTGAGTCAGGGACATCAGGAATACCTACAGGAGACAGATAATTGGACAGTAAGGTAAATTACACTGCTGCAATTAAGGGTACACATGGAGAATGGCACTGAGTCCCACAGAGATCTGGAAAATCCCAGTCTCCATCCATGGACTGTGCAGTTGCTTTCCTCTGGAGTTGAGAATGCTGTTGGCTCAGGATCTGGCGTAGCTGCAAGAGTGAGAGACACTGACAGAGGCTGCAATTAGACCCACACAGTGAGGGATATCACATGGAGAGAGACAGTGATATCAGCAGAGTGCAGGAATGTATCAGGATCACACAATGGTATCATCAGAAGTGGTTCTGACCAGTGAGCACTGCTACCCAGTACTCAGGGAAGACTGAGCTATTTTATTGGGATCGGCTCCCCAGGTATCAGGATTATGCAGTGTGCTATAAATGGACACAGATGAGGAGGGGGACAGGTCTGAGGGGAATGGAAATTCCCAAGTCCAAAGAGAAAGGTTGAAATATTGGAACACCATGGAGATGTGAATGAAGACCAAAAGAAAGAAACAGTAAGGGACTGAGTTTAATTAAAATACGACATTGTCAAACAGATTTGTGACAGGAAATTATTGGTTAAAATAAAGTAAATGCCATTTCAGTCCCTCAAAATTCCTCATACACCACAAGTGACATCATATCCGCCCCTCACATCATCGCTGATGCCACACACACACTGACTTCCACGCCCCCCCCCCCAATGCCGTGTTTGCCACCAATTCTGCCCTCACCAACGCCACTCACCTGCATTCTGCTGACACCACTCTCAGGTCCCACTGTCACAATCCCTGCCCCCAGCTGCATCCCAGCTTCCAGTCCTGCCGAGTTTTCACCATTCCCCCTGACCACCCCCTCACTGAGGACGAATGACCAGTCCTCAGCAAAGGCCTCACCTTTATCCCCCTCCATCCACACATCAATGAATTTAATACATGCCGGGACATCGAACACTTCTTCCACCACCTCCGCCTCAGAGCTTACTTTTACAATGAAGCCTCCCACCTATTTCCTGAGGATCCCTTTGCCAGCCTCCAATACACCCCATCCACCTGGACCCACCACGCTGGCCGATTACTTACCTTCGATCTCTTCATTTCCAACTTCCACCGAGACATTAACCGTCTCAACCTATCTACCCCCTCCCCCACTCCAAACTCTCACTCTTACAATGTGCCGCCCTCCACTTCCTCTGCTCCAGTCCTGACCTCAGCATCAAACCAGTAGATAAAGGGGGTGCAGTGGTAGTCTGGTGCACTGCTGAAGCCATGATGCCAACTCAAAGACACCTCCTCCTACCACCCCCTCTACGATGACCAACCTCCCATCACCAAACCGTCATCATCCAGAGTATGCAGAACCTCATCACCTCAGGAGGAGATCTCCCACCCACAGCTTCAAACCTCATTGTCCAGGATCCCCCACTGCCCGGTTCTACCTCCTTCCCAAGATCCACAATCCTGACCACCCTGGCCGACCTATTGTCTCAGCATACTCCGACCCCACCGGACTTATGTCTACCTACCTCGACATTGTCCTATCCTCCAGTCCAGGAACTCCCCACATTCGCTCAAGACACCACCCACACCCTTCACCTCCTCGAAGACTTCTGCTTCCCTGTCCCCCAACGCCTCATCTTCACAATGGATATCCAATCCCTCTACACCTCCATCCATGATGACCACGACCGCCAAGCCCTCCATTTCTGCATCTCCCGACGTCCACAACAGCACTCTTCCACCGATACTCTCATTAGTTTGTCCTCACCATTAACAATTTTTCCTTCAAATCCTCCCACTTCCTCCAGACCAAAGGGGTAGCCATAGGCACCCGTATGGGCCCCAGCTATGACTGTCTCTTTGTTAGCTATGTAGAACAGTCCATCTTCTTTAGTTACACTGGCACCACTCCCCACATCTTCCTCCGCAACATTGGTGAATGCATTGGCACCACCTCCTGCTCCCTCGAGGAGTTTGAGCAATACATCAACTTCACCAACACATTCCACACTGACCTTAAATTTACCTGGACCATCTCTGACACCTCCCTCCCCTTCCTGACACCTCCATCCCCATTAATGACAACCGATTTGACACTGACATTTTTTACAAACCTACCGACTCCCACAGCAACCTAGATTACACATCTTCCGACCCTACCGCCTGCAAAATTCCCAACCCCTATTCCCAATTCCTCCGCCTCTGCCGTACCTGCTCCGAGGAGGGCCAGTTCCACCACAGAACACACCAGATGGCCTCCTTCTTTAGATCTTGGAATTTCCCTTCCCACGTGGTAAAAGATGCCCTCCAACGCATCTCGTCCACATCCCGCAACTCCGCCCTCAAACTCCACCCCTCCGACTGTAACAAGGACAGAACACCCCTGGTGCTCACCTCCCACCCTACCAACCTTCGCATAAACCAAATCCTCCGCCACCTCCAAACAGACCCCACCACCAGGGATATATTTCCCTCCCCATCCCTTTCCTCTTTCCGCAAAGACCATTTCCTCCGTGACTACCTGGTCAGTTCCATGCCCCCCAAAACCCACCCTCCCTTCCTAGCACCTTCTCCTGCCACTGCAGGAATTGGAAAACCTGCACCCACACCTCTCCCCTCACCACCATGCAAGGCCCCAAATGAGCCTTCCACAGCCAAAGTTTTACCTGCACATCCACCAATATCATTTATTGTATCCGTTGCTCCCGATGCGGTCTCCTCTACATTGGGGTGACTGGACACCTCCTAGCAGAGCACATTAGGGAACATCTCTGGTACACCCGCACCAATCAACCCCACCGCCCTGTGGCCCAACATTTCAACTCCCCCTCCCACTCTGCCAAGGACATGCACGTCCTGGGCTTCCTCCACCACCACTTCCTCACCACCTGACGCCTGAAGGACAAACGCCTCACAATCCGCCTCAGAACACTTCAACCCCAGGGCATCAATGTGGACTTCACCAGTTTCCTCATTTCCCCTTCCCCCATCTCACCCCACCTCCAGCCTTCCAGCTCAGCACCGCCCTCATGACCTGTCCGAATGGTCTATCTCCCTTCCCACCTATCCATCCCACCCTCGTCTCTGACCTATCAACCCCATCCCCATCGTACTCTTTGCTACCTTCCCCCATCCTCCACTCGAACCTATCACCTTCTTCCCCAGCCCACTCATCTATTGTACTTTGTGCTACTTTCTCCCCATTCCCACCCCCCTCTCATTTATCTCCCCATACTGCAGGCACCTGCCTCTGTTCCTGATGAAGGGCTTTTGCCTGAAACGTCGATTTTCCTGCTCCTCGGATGCTGTCTGACCTGCCATACTTTTCCAGCAGCAGTCTAATCTAGACTCCGGTTTCCAGCATCTGCAGTTCATGTTTTTACCTTATTGAAGGAGACTACTGAGATAAGACATGTTGTAGACACTGAAGCACGTTGCAGCGATAGGGATGGTAGTCTGGAATGCAGGACATTTCAAATATGTGGAGGGACTATCGTGAAGGGAGGAGGTTACAGTCGAAGGAAGTGCTATAGGAATTAAAAATTATTGAAGACACTGGACCACAAGACATGCCATAGATACACTGTTGCAGAGTAGTAAGTTTTAATACAACAGAACTTACATTGGGGCGGTGATTGAGACTGGGGTGTGTGTGTATACTGTACTCCCGTTCAGCACTGTGTCGATGTCATGTTGTGTTAACAGATGTTTGGAGCCCTCTCATTGTTCTTTGCTCTGTGCACTGTGGGTGATCTTACCTCACTACAGGATTTATTGAAGGCTTCAGATCTCCTTTCCCTTTGTCTCTCTCTGGCAGACCAACTGCGTTCAGTGAGGTGATGGACAATCCACCCAGCAGCTGGGAAGGCTATTGAGTCAGGACTTTCCGGAATACCTACAGGAGACAGAGAAATAGACAGAATGGGAAATTAGACTGATGCACTGAGGGTTACACATGGAGAATAGCACTGAGTTCCACAGAGATCTGGAAAATGGAGCGATATTAAGTAATAGTCCCACATTGCTGGAAGAGATCAGGATCACACAATTGTGTCGGAAGAATGGGATTAGCTTCATGATGCCCTGGTATCAGTGCTCAGGGATGAGCACCCAGTGAGCAGGTGAAGTGATGGCCTAGTGGTATTATTGCGAGAGAATGTATCCAAAACCTCAGCTCATGTTCAGGGGAGGCAGGATTGAATCCCATCATCTGAAAAGGGGACATTTGAAATCAATAATTTTAAAAATAATAATTAACAATCCACAAATAAGTATGAAACCATTACTGATGTACAACAAATCCAAACACTTGTCCTTTAGAGAAGGACATCTGCCTATCCTCACGTGGTCTGCACGATATCCCCACAGCAAAGTGTTTGCCTCTCAATTACCCTCTGAAATGGCCGAGCAAGCTATTCAGTTCAAGGGCTTCTGGGACTGGGCAAGAAAGGCTTGTCAGTCAGAGACTCACACATCCCATACCTGATTAAAAAAAATCTATCAGGATGGTCCCCCTGGAACTATGCTGGGACCAGTGTCCTGGCCAATCATGTCGGTAGGTTTATGGACAGGGCATTAAACTGACAGAGAGGATGCAGGTGAAAGGAGCTTTCAAATCCAAAGGGAAAAGGTGAAGCAATGGAACAGCATGGGAATGTGGCTGAAGACAAGCAGAAAGGAACAGGATGGGACAGAGTTTAACTAAAATTGTACATCAGCAAATAGATTGGTGACAGAAAATTGTGGAGGAGAGTATATTATGTTTTTGTTTTGAACGGACAACGTTGCTGCAATAAGGTCGATGGATTTGTGACACAGAGATAAAAGAGATTTAGACACCAGGGGAGACATGGATACAGGGTGAACAAAAATATTCAGTGGTTCGTAATCTTGTGCAAACTCAGGCAAAATGGGCAACGTTAACAATAATGGATAACAAAGGCATTACAGAGAAATCGATTAGCCTCAGATCATGAAGTAGAGTCAGTCTGAATGTAAATTCTGGCTACTACTTGCCAAGGACACAAGCAGCAGAACAGTTTTAGCCACCGAACAGCATTTCATTGCTCATCACTGCATTACACAGGAACTCATTGGAATTTTTTAATAAACACATTGTGATAATTTTGGAAAACTTCAATATTTGTATAATCTGGGACAATCACACGGTCAACAGTGATATTGGAAGAGGAGTGCGGTTAATTTTTTTTTCAGTATTTCTTTCAAAAACATATTGTGCAACTGTTCAGGGTCTTAACTAACGCAGAGCGACCGTGTAATGAAACTTAGTGAATGAGTAATGTCACCTGGAGAGATCCTTCGGGAAATTGTGATAAAGTGCAGTTTAAAGAAATATAAAGTTTTAAAGTGAATCATAGAAAGGACAAGCTACAACTCGAAACAAAAATAGCCAATTACATGAGTTTGAGAGGAGAACTGACCAAGGTAAACAGGCTAAACAGACTGAAATATGTGCCTGTAAATGAACAGTGGAAAACATTTGAAGGGACAATGCAAAATACTCAACAAGAGGACATTCAATTGAAACAGTAAAAACCTCAGCAAGAAATTCCCACTGATCCCTCACTCTGGACAAAAGGGATCATACTAGATTATGAGGCTGAGAAGATCACCAAAAAGGACTTAAAATTCTGAAGTGAGAGTGTGTTTTAGGAGTAAATGTTAATGGATTGCAATGGGTCTGCTCGCAGGAGGAGGGCAGTGGGAAGGGGAACCATGGTCAGGGTTTAATGACACGATAGGAACAGGGAGAGGTGAAGATGCTGGAGGTGGTGAGAGTGTTACAGAGAGTGGTCAGGGTGTTACAAAGCCAGGACGGATTGCTGCAGCTGGAGGGGTTTGCAGAGGTACGGAGGGACATAGGTATTTTTATATATTCATTCCTGGGATGTGGGTGTCATTGCCTGGAACAACGTTCTTTGACCCCACTGCTAATTACCCAGAGGGTCGCTCAGAGTCAGCCATATTGCTGTGGGTCTGGAGTCACATGTCGGCCAGACCAGGTTAGAATATTTGATGTCCTTCCCTAAAGGAGGTTAGTGAACCAGTTGAGTTCTTCCTACTGATCAACAATGTTTTAATGGTGGCCCCACCAATGTCTTTTACAGCCACAACATGACATCCCAAATCTTACTCTTAATGCTCTCCCGAATGAAGGTAACCACCCCAAATGCCTGCTTCACCAGCCTGTCAAACTATGATACCACTTTCAAAGAACTGTGTACCTGGGTCACTGACTGAAAACCCTACCCAGGGCCCGAACATTAACTGAACAGGTCCCACCCTGGTTTGTTTCACCAAAATGGAACACTCCACCTTTATCTAACTAAACTCCATCTGCTATTCTTCAGCCCACTATCCCAGCAGTACTGTTCATCCTGTTGTATCATAGATAACCTTCATCACTGTCCACTTTCCCACCAATTTCAGTGTCACCCAAAACAATTACTTACCAGGAAACCAATATTCCCATCCAAACCATTTATCCAAATGACAAACAACAGGGGACCCACTACACCGCTAGTCACATGCCTCCTATCAGAAAAACAACATGTCTCCCATCACCCTCTATCTACAACTATCAAGCAAACTTTGTGTCCAGTTCACTAGCTCCTCCTGAATGCCATATTCTTTTTGCAATGATCTGAGCTTATTACCCAGTTGACAAGACAGAACACAGAACGCAGAACAGTTCTCCCAAGACCCTTTGGCCATGATTTCATGCCAACCTTTTATCCAACTGTAAGATCAAAGTAAAGTACATACCCTTCATTTTACTATTATCCATGTGTCTGTCCAAGAGTCTATTAAATGTCCCGTATGTGTCTAATTTTACTACCACCATTGGCAGTCCATCCAACCACCTACCATTCTCTATCCTCTTATCCATCCTCCATTGACCTTAAAATTATGCCGCCCTGTAATAGCCCTTTATGCCTTAGGAGGAAACATCTCTGACTATTCACTCTCTCTGTGCCTCTCATCATCTTGTTCACCTCCACGAAGCCGCCCCGCCCCCTTCTTCAGTCCAATGAAAAAAGCCTTAGCCCCCTCAACCTTTCTCCGTAAGAACTGCCCTCCAGTACAGGCAGCATCTTGGTAAATCTCCTGTGTACGCTCTCTAAAACGTGCACAGCCTTCTTGGAAACAGGGGACCAGAACTGAACACAATATTCCAAGTGTGGTCTCACCAGGACGCTATAAAGATGCAGGAAAACCTCACGGCTCTTACGGTCAATCCCCTTCTAAGGGGATCCAACACAACATATGCCTTTTTAGCAACCCTACCAACGTGCGTGGCGATTTTGAGGGATATATGGACACAGACCCCATGGTCTCTCTGTTCCTCCACACTGCCAAGTATTCCGCCTTTCACCCTGTATTCTGTATTCAAATTCGACTTTCCAGAATGAATCACTTCACACTTTTCCAGATTGAACTCCATCTGGCACTTCCAGCCCAGCTCTGCGTCCTGTCAATATCCCATTGCAACCGACAACAGCCCTCCACATTCCCCACCACTCCATCAACCTTGCTGTTATTGGCAAACTTACTAACCCCCTCTCCAACATCCACATCCAAGTCATTTACAAAAATCACAGAGCAGAGTCATGAGCTGATTGTTACAGAACCCCACTGGTCACTGAGCTCCAGGCTCTATACAGTCCATCTGCTGCCACCCTCTGTCTTCTCTGGGCCATCCGATCCTGTATACAGACAGACAGATTTCCCTGTATCCCAATTTTCCTTCTTTTCTGAATGAGCCATCAACATATTCTGCCATATCCTCAAAGATTTCAATAAGGTTTGTGAGGCGTGACCTGACCCCTCACGAACCCATACTGACTGTGGCTAATTTAACTATGGTTTTCCAAGTAGTCATAAATCCTGTCTTTAGAGTCTTCACCAATAATCTGCACACCACAGTCATTCGACCAAATCTGTAATTCACAGAATTCTACCTCCGTAACATGGCTCGGACTTTACACATCTTCCCTCCTCTGCCATGTTCCCCAGAATGACACTGGAGGGTGGTGGGGGTTACAGAGATAGAGGGATATCAGGACAGGAGGATTTTGCAGACATTAGGAGGGTTGCAATGCCAAGGAGGCTTCAGTAATTGTGAGGTTTCATGGTGATGAAAGCATTTGGGGAGGGAGGGAGGGAGGGAGGATTGTAGGGAAATGAGAGGTTTCACAGTTTAGGTGTTTTTTTAGGGCTGTAAGTGGTTACTGAGTTGGGGAGGGTGTAAGCACTGGTGGATATTACATAAACAAGTGGTTTTGGTTGCAATGCAGGAAGAGGATTCAGGAAGCTGGAGAGTATGGGGTCTGAACGAGGTTACACAAATGGGAAGAGTTGTCAGGAGTGGAGGTGTTTACAGAGACAGCAATGGTCTGATCTGGAGAAGAGGACCCAGATTGGGAGGGATATGGGGACTGGAGGTGGTTTCACAGGGAGGGAGGACCATAGACCCACAGGAGGTTACAGAAATGTGTAGAGCTGTAGGGCTGACGGGTTCATGGAGTTGGGAATGTTGGGAGGGATGGAGAAGTTTACAGGGAAAAGGATGTTTGTAGGCCAGGGCTGGATCACAGACCGGGACTGTTTTAAGGAGCTGAGCAGATTATAGAGATAAAGATGTTTGTATCGACTGGAAGAACAAACAGAGATATACAGGGTAGTCGTGACTGAAGATGTTTATAGACATAGGAAGGCTTAGGTTCTGGGGGTTATGGAGGCTGTGGAATCTGCATTTCTTTTCAGAGACTGGGATAACAATTTTGGTCAGAAACAGTTTCACATATAAGGGAGCATAGCACAAACAGGAGGAAGTTGTAGGGGAGGGTGACGTTTAAACAGATAGTGGTGTAAGAGCCGGACAAGTTTATGGAGATGGGTAGATGGTGGAGACACAGGAGGAGCTTACATTGACATGGGGGTGATAGTGACAGGAGGGTGTTAAATGGATAGTGGGTTTTGTAGGGACTGGGTTGGGAGAGGAACACGCATGGAGTGAGTTCGACAGATCAGGATTACTGCAGAGACCTGAGAGGATTACACTGATAGGGATGGTGGTGGGGTCTCCACAGACTGTTGGTGTTTAGGGACTGGAAGAGATTTGGTAGATAGGGAGGGATGTAAGAGCTGCAGGGGCTTATGAAGAGTTGAAGAGTTGGAGCAGTTTGCAGAGGTAGGTTTCTCAGACAGGAGTAGGTTATAGATAGTGAGGGTTCAGTGGTCTGAGTAAGTCAAAAAGAGGAGAGTTTTCACGTCTGGAAGAGGTTACACTGACAGGGACAGTTGAAGAGACTGCAGCAAAAATGCATGGAGAAGGTTACACAGATAGGGAAGTGAGTAGGGACTGAAGGTGAATACACAGACATGGAGGGTTGTATTGTTAGACGGAGCTGAGAGGGATAGGGACCGGTGTAGGGATTTACACAGGTAGGGAAGGTTTTGTTTTTGGAGAAGGTTACACTGATACAGACAGTGTTAGGGAGTGTTTAGTGGACTACAGAGGAGCTCAGAGAGAATGTATTATGGGGAGTGGAGGAGATTACAGACACAGAGATGGCTGTCGGTTTGAAAAGAGGTTCTACAGATCCTCAGTGCTGGAAGGCTGGAGGGAGATTATAACAGTGAGTGTTGCCAAGACTTAATTACTTCACTGATATAGAGCAGGTCTCAGCATGTAACTGTCAAAGGGAAGTTGAGACAGTCCAGATGAATTTTCAGAGATACAAATGTTTATGGGAGTTTCAGGATGGAACAATGACTGGGAGTGCTGTACCAAATGGTAATAGTTATAGGGAGGGTTCTAAAAGCAGAAAGAGGTGACAGACATATCGATCTTTGTAAGGACTGGAGAAGGTTACGTAGGCAAGGAGTGTTTTAGAGTCTGGGGGAGATTACAGTGTTCAGGAGAATATTGGGGATAAGGCAAGGTGTAAGAGATGGGGATGGTTGACAGGGCTGGACAATAACCTGAATAGAATCGCCATCGTGTGCAACCAGGACATTCGGCCCAACCAGTCCATTACAGAACTCTGAAGAGCATCCTACCCAGACCCACCCCTCTACCTATACATTAAACCCTGCATTTTTCGTGGTGAACTTACTTAAACCACACATTCCTGAATACCACAGTCAATTTATGATGGCCAATTCACTGATGGTGCAAATATTGGACACACACACACACACAGAGCAAGGGAGCGACACGCAAACACACACAGTGAGGGGGATACCCACAGACACACAGCGAGGGAAGGACATGCACACACACACACACATACACACACACACAAACACAGTCATAGTGAGGGGGATACACGCAAACACATAGCGAGGGAAGGACATGCGGACACACACACAGTGAGGGGGTACACGCAGACACACAGTGAGGGAAGGACATGCAAACATACACACAGTGAGGGAGATACCCGCAGACACATACCGAGGGAAGGACACACATGCAAATCAAGGGAGGGACACATGCAGCGAGGAAGCGACGCACACACGGACACGCACACATGCAGCGAGGGTGGGACACGCACACACGCAGCAAGGGGGGGGGGGAGACACGCATCCGCACACACACACAGACACAGCGAGGGAAGAACACGCACACACAGTGAGGGGAGGACATGCACACATACAGAGCGAGGGATACACACACGAGGGAGGGACACACGCACACAGCGAGGGAGGGACAAGCACACACACAGCGAGGGGGGACACTCACTCTCACAGCAAGGGGGAACGTGCACACACACAGCGAGGGAGGGACACACGCACACACAGCAAGAGAGGGACACGCACAGACATGCAGCGAAGGGACACATACACACACACACACATACACACACAGCGAGGGAGGAACACGCACACAGAGCAAGAAAGGGATACGCATACACAATGAGGAAGAGACACGCACATCAAGGGAGGGACACGCACATAGCGAGGGACACACACACACACACACACACACACACACACACACACACACACAGAGCGAGGGAGGGACACGCAGCGAAGGGACACACACAGCGTGGGAGGGACACGCACACACACAGTGAGGGAGCTACATGCACATACACAGTGTGGGAGGGACACACACACAGCAAAGGAGGGACACACAGCGAAGGAGGGACAAGCACACACGCCGCGAGGGGGAGGGCATGTGCACATAAATTGAGAGGGGGCACACACACGCAAAGCAAGGGAGGGACACGCAAACACACACACAGTGAGGGGAATACAGACAGACACACGGCGAGGGAGGGACACACACACACTGCGAGGGACGGGGAGACACACACGTAAAGCGAAGGATGGACGGACACGCACACACACACAGAGCAAGGGAGAGAAGCACACACACAGCGAGGAAGGACAAACACACACACTTCCAGTGAGGGGAATACACGCAGACACACTGCGAGGGAGGGACACGCACACACCGCGAAGGAGGGACAAGCACTCACATGGCGAGGGGGAGGGCATGTGCACAGAAATTGAGAGGGGGCACACACACACAGCGAGAGAGGACACACACAGACATGGCAAGGGTGGGACACACGCACACAGCAAGCTGGGCACATGCTCATACACACAAGGGACGGACATATACACACACACACAAACACAGAGCAAGGGAGGGACATGCACACACGCACACAAGGGACGGACACACACACGCAAAGCGAGGGAGGGACACGCACAGATACACACACACAGAGCAAGGGAGGGACACGTGCACATACAGCGAGGGAGGGACACGCACAGCAAGGGAGCGATATGCAAACACACACAGTGAGGGGGTTACCCGCAGACACACAGCGATGGAGGGACACACACACACGCACACATATCTATAGAGCGAGGGAGGGAAGGACATGCACACACAGCGTGGGAGGGACATAGACACATGGCGAGGGGGAGGGCATGTTTACAGAAATTGAGAGGGGATATGCACACACAGCGAGAGAGGACACGCACAGACACGGCGAGGGAGGGACACGCACTCATAGCAAGGGGGGACATGCACTCACACAGCGAGGGGAGAAGCGCACACACAGTGAGGGGATATACACAAAGTGCAATGGAGGGACACACACACACACACACACACACACACACACACAAACACACACACAAACAGAGCAAGAGAGGGACACTCGCAAACACAGCGAGGGGGAGACACACGCACACACAAGAGGGAAGGCCACACATAAAACGAGGGTGAGACACGCACATACACTGCAAGAGGGACGCACATACTCACAGCAAGTGAGGGACACACACAGTGAGGGAGGGATATGCGCAAGCACACAAATACAGACACACGCAGCGAGAGAGGGACACGCGCACACAGCGAGGGCGGGACACACACACACACAAACACGCAGCCACAGAGCAAGAGAGGAACACTCACAAACACAGCGAGGGGAGACACACGCACGCACACACAGACACAAACAGAGCAAGAGAGGGACACTCGCAAACACAGCGAGGGGGAGACACATGCACACACAAGAGGGAAGACCACACACACGCGTGCACATCTAGAGGGACACACACACACACACACACACACACACACAGCGAAGGGGAGACACATGCACATGCAGCGAGGAAGGGTCACACACAAACACGCACAGCAAGAGGGACACACACACACAGAGCAAGGGAGGGGCGAATCTCACACATACACAGAGAGGGAGGGACACGCACACACACAACAGCAAGGGGGACACGCACACTCACAGCATGGGAGGGAGACACACTTACACACACAGACAGAGGGAGGGACACGCACGTATATACACACACACACAAAGAGTGAGGGAGGGACACGCACACACACAGGGAAGGAGGGACAAGCAGAATAACGGCAAGTGGGAGGGCATGTGCACAGATATTGAGAAGGTGCACGCACACACAGCGAGAGGGGACACGCACAGGCACAGCGAGGGAGGGACACACGCACACACAGCAAGGGGGGACATGCACTCACACAGAGGGAAGATGCGCACACACAGTGAGGGGGATATCCACAAAGAGCAATGGAGGGACACACACACACACAAAGGGATGGACACACACACACACACACACAGAGCTAGGGAGGGAAGGACATGCACAAACAGCATGGGAGGGACACGCACACACAGAGAGGGACGGATATGCACATGCACAGCGAGGGAGGGACACACACATACACAGTAAGTGAAGGACGCGTGCGCACGCACACACACGTACACACACAGCGAGGGATAGACACGCACACAGAGTGAGGAACACGCACCACAGTGAGAGGGACACACACAGCGAGGGAGGGACACACACGCACATGCACACAGCGAGGGAGACACACACACACACACACACACACACAGAAGGAGGGGCAAGCACACACTCGGCGAGGGGGAGGAAATGTGCACAAAAAGTGAGAGGGGGCACACACACACACAGTGAGAGGGGACAGGCACTGACACGGCGAGGGAGGGACACACGCACACACAGCAAGGGGGGGACATGCACTCACACAGCGAGGGGGATATACACAAAGAGCAAGGGAGGGACACACACACACACACGCACACGCACACAGCGTGGGAGGGACACACAGGCACAGTGAAGAATTGACACGCATATACGCATGAACACACACACACACACACACACACAGCGAGGGAGGGACACTCACATACACTGCAAGAGGGACACACACACTCACAGCAAGAGGGGGACACACACAGTGAGGAAGGGACACGCGCATGCGCAAGCACACAAGCACAGACACACACAGTGAGAGTGGGACATGCACACACACAGCCAGGGAGGGACACGCACACACAGCCAGGGAGGGACACACACGCACGGAGGTAAGGAAATGCACACACAGCGAGGGAAGGACATGCACACACACAGCGAGGGAGGGATATACACAAACACACAGAGTGAGAGAGGGACACGCACACAAACAGCAAGGGACGAACACGCACACACACAGGGAAGGATGGACAAGCAGACACACGGCGAGGGGGAGGGCATGTGCACAGAAATTGAGAGGGGGCACGCACACACAGCGAGAGGGGGACAGGCACTCTCACAGCAAGGGTCGATGCGGACACACAATGGTGGGGATATGCACAAAGAGCAAGCGAGGGACACACGCAGACAAGGGACGGACACACACTCACAGAGCGAGGGAGTGACACGCGCACACACAGCAAGAGGCGCACACACACACGCACAAAGCAAGGGAGGGACACGCGCACATACACACAGACACACAGCAAGGGAGGGACATGCATACACACATACACACACACGCAGCGAGGGATGGACACTTACATACACTGTAAAAGGGTCACACATACTCACAGCAAGGGTGGACACATACACACAGCGAGGGATGGACACGCTCATGCTCAAGCACACAAACACAGACACACAGCAAGAGAGGGGCACGCACACACACAGTCAGTGAGGGAATCGGACACACAGAAACACACACACACACACACACACACACGCACACATAGCGAGGGAATGTCACACATGCACACACCGACAGCGTGGAAGGGACATGCACACACAGTGAGGGAGCAACATGCGCATGAGGAAGCACACAAACAATACGCACACACAAAGCCAGGGGGAGACATGCACACACACACAGAGCAAGAGGGGCGCGCACACACACACACATACACACACACACACACACACACAGAGCGAGGGAGGGACACACTCACACAGACAGCGAGGGAGCGACACGTGCATGAGGAAGCACACAATCACAGACACACACAGCGAGAGAGGGATACGCACACACAGAGCCAGGGAGGGACATGCATACACAGTGAGGGAGGGACACACACAGAGAGCAAGAGAGGGACACACTCACACACAGCGAGGGGGGAAGACACATTCTCACACAACAAGGGAGGGCCAAGCACACACACGCGTACCAAGAGGGGGACACACACACAGAGCAAGGGAGCGACACGCAAACACACACAGTGAGGGGGATACCCACAGACACACAGCGAGGGAAGGACATGCACACACACACATACACACACACACACACACACACTCATAGTGAGGGGGATACACGCAAACACATAGCGAGGGAAGGACATGCGGACACACACACAGTGAGGGGGTACACGCAGACACACAGTGAGGGAAGGACATGCAAACATACACACAGTGAGGGAGATACCCGCAGACACATACCGAGGGAAGGACACACATGCAAATCAAGGGAGGGACACATGCAGCGAGGAAGCGACGCACACACGGACACGCACACACGCAGCGAGGGTGGGACACGCACACACGCAGCAAGGGGGGGGTGAGACACGCATCCGCACACACACACAGACACAGCGAGGGAAGAACACGCACACACAGTGAGGGGAGGACATGCACACATACAGAGCGAGGGATACACACACGAGGGAGGGACACACGCACACAGCGAGGGAGGGACAAGCACACACACAGCGAGGGGGGACACTCACTCTCACAGCAAGGGGGAACGTGCACACACACAGCGAGGGAGGGACACACGCACACACAGCAAGAGAGGGACACGCACAGACATGCAGCGAAGGGACACATACACACACACACACATACACACACAGCGAGGGAGGAACACGCACACAGAGCAAGAAAGGGATACGCATACACAATGAGGAAGAGACACGCACATCAAGGGAGGGACACGCACATAGCGAGGGACACACACACACACACACACACACACACACACACACACAGAGCGAGGGAGGGACACGCAGCGAAGGGACACACACACACACACACAGCGTGGGAGGGAAACGCACACACACAGTGAGGGAGCTACGTGCACATACACAGTGTGGGAGGGACACACACACAGCAAAGGAGGGACACACAGCGAAGGAGGGACAAGCACACACGCCGCGAGGGGGAGGGCATGTGCACATAAATTGAGAGGGGGCACACACACGCAAAGCAAGGGAGGGACACGCAAACACACACACAGTGAGGGGAATACAGACAGACACACGGCGAGGGAGGGGGACACACACACTGCGAGGGACGGGGAGACACACACGTAAAGCGAAGGATGGACGGACACACACACACACACAGAGCAAGGGAGAGAAGCACACACACAGCGAGGAAGGACAAACACACACACTTCCAGTGAGGGGAATACACGCAGACACACTGCAAGGGAGGGACACGCACACACCGCGAAGGAGGGACAAGCACTCACATGGCGAGGGGGAGGGCATGTGCACAGAAATTGAGAGGGGGCACACACACACAGCGAGAGAGGACACACACAGACATGGCAAGGGTGGGACACACGCACACAGCAAGCTGGGCACATGCTCATACACACAAGGTACGGACATATACACACACACACAAACACAGAGCAAGGGAGGGACATGCACACACGCACACAAGGGACGGACACACACACGCAAAGCGAGGGAGGGACACGCACAGATACACACACACAGAGCAAGGGAGGGACACGTGCACATACAGCGAGGGAGGGACACGCACAGCAAGGGAGCGATATGCAAACACACACAGTGAGGGGGTTACCCGCAGACACACAGCGATGGAGGGACACACACACACGCACACATATCTATAGAGCGAGGGAGGGAAGGACATGCACACACAGCGTGGGAGGGACATAGACACATGGCGAGGGGGAGGGCATGTTTACAGAAATTGAGAGGGGATATGCACACACAGCGAGAGAGGACACGCACAGACACGGCGAGGGAGGGACACGCACACATAGCAAGGGGGGACATGCACTCACACAGCGAGGGGAGAAGCGCACACACAGTGAGGGGATATACACAAAGTGCAATGGAGGGACACACACACACACACACACACACACACACACACAAACACACACACACACACACACAGACACAAACAGAGCAAGAGAGGGACACTCGCAAACACAGCGAGGGGGAGACACACGCACACACAAGAGGGAAGGCCACACATAAAACGAGGGTGAGACACGCACATACACTGCAAGAGGGACGCACATACTCACAGCAAGTGAGGGACACACACAGTGAGGGAGGGATATGCGCAAGCACACAAATACAGACACACGCAGCGAGAGAGGGACACGCGCACACAGCGAGGGCGGGACACACACACACACAAACACGCAGCCACAGAGCAAGAGAGGAATACTCACAAACACAGCGAGGGGTAGACACACGCACGCACACACAGACACAAACAGAGCAAGAGAGGGACACTCGCAAACACAGCGAGGGGGAGACACATGCACACACAAGAGGGAAGACCACACACACGCGTGCACATCTAGAGGGACACACACACACACACACACACACACACACAGCGAAGGGGAGACACATGCACATGCAGCGAGGAAGGGTCACACACAAACACGCACAGCAAGAGGGACACACACACACAGAGCAAGAGAGGGGCGAATCTCACACATACACAGAGAGGGAGGGACACGCACACACACAACAGCAAGGGGGACACGCACACTCACAGCATGGGAGGGAGACACACTTACACACACAGACAGAGGGAGGGACACGCACGTATATACACACACACACAAAGAGTGAGGGAGGGACACGCACACACACAGGGAAGGAGGGACAAGCAGAATAACGGCAAGTGGGAGGGCATGTGCACAGATATTGAGAAGGTGCACGCACACACAGCGAGAGGGGACACGCACAGGCACAGCGAGGGAGGGACACACGCACACACAGCAAGGGGGGACATGCACTCACACAGAGGGAAGATGCGCACACACAGTGAGGGGGATATCCACAAAGAGCAATGGAGGGACACACACACACACAAAGGGATGGACACACACACACACACACACACACACACACACAGAGCTAGCGAGGGAAGGACATGCACAAACAGCATGGGAGGGACACGCACACACAGAGAGGGACGGATATGCACATACACAGCGAGGGAGGGACACACACATACACAGTAAGTGAAGGACGCATGCGCACGCACACACACGTACACACACAGCGAGGGATAGACACGCACACAGAGTGAGGAACACGCACACACAGTGAGAGGGACACACACACACACAGCGAGGGAGGGACACACACGCACATGCACACAGCGAGGGAGACACACACACACACACACACACACACACAGAAGGAGGGGCAAGCACACACTCGGCGAGGGGGAGGAAATGTGCACAAAAAGTGAGAGGGGGCACACACACACACAGTGAGAGGGGACAGGCACTGACACGGCGAGGGAGGGACACACGCACACACAGCAAGGGGGGGACATGCACTCACACAGCGAGGGGGATATACACAAAGAGCAAGGGAGGGACACACACACACACACACACACACACACGCACACGCACACAGCGTGGGAGGGACACACAGGCACAGTGAAGAATTGACACGCATATACGCATGTACACACACACACACACACACACAGCGAGGGAGGGACACTCACATACACTGCAAGAGGGACACACACACTCACAGCAAGAGGGGGACACACACAGTGAGGAAGGGACACGCGCATGCGCAAGCACACAAGCACAGACACACACAGTGAGAGTGGGACATGCACACACACAGCCAGGGAGGGACACGCACACACAGCCAGGGAGGGACACACACGCACGGAGGTAAGGAAATGCACACACAGCGAGGGAAGGACATGCACACACACAGCGAGGGAGGGATATACACAAACACACAGAGTGAGAGAGGGACACGCACACAAACAGCAAGGGACGAACACGCACACACACAGGGAAGGATGGACAAGCAGACACACGGCGAGGGGGAGGGCATGTGCACAGAAATTGAGAGGGGGCACGCACACACAGCGAGAGGGGGACAGGCACTCTCACAGCAAGGGTCGATGCGGACACACAATGGTGGGGATATGCACAAAGAGCAAGCGAGGGACACACGCAGACAAGGGACGGACACACACTCACAGAGCGAGGGAGTGACACGCGCACACACAGCAAGAGGCGCACACACACACGCACAAAGCAAGGGAGGGACACGCGCACATACACACAGACACACAGCAAGGGAGGGACATGCATACACACATACACACACACGCAGCGAGGGAAGGACACTTACATACACTGTAAAAGGGTCACACATACTCACAGCAAGGGTGGACACATACACACAGCGAGGGATGGACACGCTCATGCTCAAGCACACAAACACAGACACACAGCAAGAGAGGGGCACGCACACACACAGTCAGTGAGGGAATCGGACACACAGAAACACACACACACACACACACACACGCACACATAGCGAGGGAATGTCACACATGCACACACCGACAGCGTGGAAGGGACATGCACACACAGTGAGGGAGCAACATGCGCATGAGGAAGCACACAAACAATACGCACACACAAAGCCAGGGGGAGACATGCACACACACACAGAGCAAGAGGGGCGCGCACACACACACACATACACACACACACACACACACACACAGAGCGAGGGAGGGACACACTCACACAGACAGCGAGGGAGCGACACGTGCATGAGGAAGCACACAATCACAGACACACACAGCAAGAGAGGGATACGCACACACAGAGCCAGGGAGGGACATGCATACACAGTGAGGGAGGGACACACACAGAGAGCAAGAGAGGGACACACTCACACACAGCGAGGGGGGAAGACACATTCTCACACAACAAGGGAGGGCCAAGCACACACACGCGTACCAAGAGGGGGACACACACACAGAGCAAGGGAGGGACACTCAGCGAAGGGACACACACACACAGACACAGCGCGGGAAAGACATGCACACACAGTGAGGGAAGGACATGCATGCGCACATACACAGAGAGCGAGGGACACACACACAGAGCGAGGGAGGGACACGCTGAGACACGCAATGAGGGAGAGAGCATGGACACACACAGCAAGGGAGGGACACGCAAACACACCGCGAGGGGGAGGGCATGTGCACACAAATTGAGAGGGGGCACACACATGCAAAGCGAGGGAGGGACACGCACAAATACACACACACACACGGAAGGAGGGACAAGCACACACGCGGCGAGGGGGAGGAACTGTGCACAGAAAGTGAGAGGGGGCACACACTGACACGGCGAGGGAGGGACACACGCACACACAGCAAGGGGAGACATGCACTCACACAGCGAGGGGGATAAACACAAAGAGCAAGGGAGGGACACACACACACACAGAGCGAGGGAGTGACACGCACACACAGCTAGAGGGACACACACACACACACACACACACACACACACACACACACACACAGCCTGGGAGAGACACACAGACACAGTGAAGAACTGACACGCATACACACACACACACACTGCAAGAGGGACACACACACTCATAGTAAGAGGGGGACACACACAGCCAGGGAGGGACACGCACACCACACACACACAGCGAGGGAGGGATGTACACAAATACACAGAGTGAGAGAGAGGGACACGCACATAAACAGCAAGGGACAAACACGCACACACAGGGAAGGATAGACAAGCAGACACACGACGAGGGGGAGGGCATGTGCACAGAAACTGAGAGGGGGCACGCACACACAGCGAGAGGGGACACGCACAGACATGGTGAGGAAGGGACACACGCACACACAGCAAGGGGGGACAGGCACTCACACAGCGAGGGGCGATGCGGACACACAATGGTGGGGATATGCACAAAGAGCAAGCGAGGGACACACGCAGACAAGGGACGGACACACACTCACAGAGCGAGGGAGTGACACGTGCACACACAGCAAGAGGCGCACACACACACGCACAAAGCAAGGGAGGGACACGCACACATACACACAGACACACAGCAAACGAGGGACACACACACAGTGTGGGAGTGACATGCATACACACACCCACACGCAGCGAGGGAAGGACACTCACATACACTGTAATAGGGTCACACATACTGACAGCAAGAGGGGACACACACACACAGCGAGGGATGGACACACTCATGCTCAAGCACACAAACACAGACACACAGCGAGAGAGGGGCACGCACGCACACAGCCAGTGAGGGACATGGACACACACAAACACACAGAGAGCAAGAGAGGGACACCGCACACCCAGCGAGGGGGGAGACACATGCTCACACAACGAGGGAGGGCCAAGCACACACACGCACACCAAGAGGGACACACACACACACACACACACACACACACACACACACACACACACACACAGAGCAAGGGGGTAACTCTCACATACACAGCGAGGGATGGACACGCACATACACAGCACGGGAGGGACACACACACACAGCAAGGGGGGACGTACACACACAGCGAAGGAGAACACACACGCGCGCACAGCAAGGAAGGGACACACAGAGCGAGGGAGGGACACGCAGCGAAGGGTCTCACACACACACACAGCGAGGGAGGGACATTTAGCGAAGGGACACACACACAGACACAGCGAGGGAAGGACATGCACGTGCACATACACAGAGAGCGAGGGACACACACACAGAGCGAGGGAGGGACACGCTGAGACACGCAATGAGGGAGGGACACGCACAGACACAGCAAGGGAGGAACACACAGCGAAGGAGGGACAAGCACACACACCGCGAGGGGGAGGGCATGTGCACACAAATTGAGAGGGAGCACACACACGCAAAGCGAGGGAGGGGCATGCACAAATACACACACACATACACAGCGATGGAGGAACACGCACATACACACAGTGAGGGGGATCCACGCAGACACACAGCGAGGGAGAGACACACACACACTGCGAGGGACGGGGGCACACACACACGCAAAGCGAAGGAGGGACACGCACGTGCACACAAACACACGCACACAAACACAGAGCATGGGAGGGACACGCACACATAGCGAGGGAGGGACATACACACACAAGGGACGGACACACACTCCGAGCGAGGGAGTGACATGCACACACACAGCAAGAGGTGCACACACACACATACACACACAAAGCAAGGGAGGCACACGCACACATACACACAGACACACAGCAAGGGAGGGAAACACACACAGTGTGGGAGTGACACACATACACACACCCACACGCAGCGAGTGAAGGACACTCACATACACTGTAAAAGGGTCACACATACTCACAGCAAGAGGGGACACACACACAGCGAGAGAGGGAAACGCACACACATAGCCAGGGAGGGACATGGACTCACGCAAACACACACACACACACACACCGACAGCATGGGAGGGACATGCACACAGTGAGGGAGCAACATGCGCATGAGGAAGCACACAAATACAGACACACACAGTGAGAGAGGGACACGCACACACACAGCCAGGGGGAGACATGCACACACACACAGAGCAAGAGAGGGACTCGCGCACACACAGCGAGGGAGGGACACGCACACACACGCACAGCAAGAGGGACACACACACACACACACGCACAGAGCAAGGGAGGGACACGCACACACACGGCAAGTGGAGATGCACACACACACACAGCAAGGGAGAACACACACACACACAGCGAGGGAGGGACACGCAGCGAAGGGATACACACATAGATACAGCAAGGGAACGACATGCACGCGCACATACATAGAGAGCGAAGGACACACACACAGCAAGGGAGGGACACGCTGAGACACGCAGCGAGGGAGAAAGCATGGACACACACAGCGTGGGAGGGACACGCACACATACAGCGAGGGAGGGACATACAGCGAAGGAGGGACAAACACACACACCACAAGGGGGAGGGCATGTGCACAGCAATTGAGAGTGGGCACACACACGCAAAGCGAGGGAGGGCTACGCACAAATACACAGTGAGGGGGATACACGCAGACACACGGCAAGGGAAGGGTACACACAGTGAGGGACAGGGATACACGCACACAAAGCGAAGGAGGGACACGCAAACACACACACAGTGAGGGGGATACACGCAGACACACAGTGAGGGAGGGACCCACACACTGCAAGGGACGGGGACACACACACACACAAAGCGAAGGAGGGACACACGCATGCACACACACACACATACACACACAGAGCAAGGGGGAGGGCATGTGCACAGAAATTGAGAGGGGCCACACACATGCAAAGCGAGGGAGGGACATGCACAAATACACACACACACACACACACACACACACACACAGCGAGGGAGGGACATGCACATGCACACAGTGAGGGGGATACACGCAGACACACAGCGAGGGAGGGACCCACACACTGCGAGGGACGGGGACACACACACATAAAGCGAAGGAGGGACACACGCACGTATACACACACACACACACACACACACACACACACACACACACACACAAACAAACACAGAGCAAGGGAGAGACGCGCACACACAGCGAGGGAGGGACAAACACACAGACTTATGGTGAGGGGAATACACGCAGACACACTGTGAGAGAGGGACATGCACATACACTGCAAGGGAGGGACACAGACACACCGCGAAGGAGGGACAAGCACACCCATGTCGAGGGGGAGGGCATGTGCACAGAAATTGAGAGGGGGCGCACACACACACACACACACACACAAGGGATGGACACATACATGCAAATCGAGGGAGTGAAACGCACACATATATACGCCACACAAACACAGAGCAAGGGAGGGACATGCACACGCACACATGCACACAAGGGACGGACACACATGCAAAGCGAGGGAGGGACACGCACACATAAACACAGAGTAGGAACTGACCCGTGCACACACAGCAAGGGAGGGACATACAAACACACACAGTGAGGGGGTTACCTGCAGACACACAGCGAGGGAGGGATACACACACAAACACACAGAGCGAATGAAGGGACACACACATGTCAAGGGGAGGGCATGTGCACAGAAATTGAGAGGGGGCACACACACACACACACACACACACACACACACGGACACGGCAAGGTTGGGGGACACGCACACGGCAAGGGGACACACACACTCACACACACAAGGAACGGACACACGGACACACAAAGCGAGGGAGGGTCACGCACACATGCATGCACACAGAAACGCAAAGCAAGGGAGGGACATGCACACACGCGCGCGCACACACACACACACACACACACACAAGGGACGGACACACACACAAAGTGAGGGAGGGACACGCTGAGACACGCAGCGAGACAGGGAGCATGGACACACACAGCGTGGGAGGGACACGCACACACACAGCAAGGGAGCGACATGCACACACACAGCGAGGGAAGGACACACAGCGAAGGAGGGACAAGCACACACACCGTGAGGGGGAAGGCATGTGCACACAAATTGAGAGGGGGCACACACAGGCACAGCGATGGAGGGACATGCACATACACACAGTGAAGGGGATACACGCAGACACACGGCGAGGGAGGGACACACACAGTGAGGGACAGGGACACACACACACGCAAAGTTAAGGTGGGACACGCAAACACACGCAGTGAGGGGGATACACGCAGATACACAGCAAGGGAGGGACACACACACTGCGAGGGACGGGGACACACACACACAAAGCAAAGGAGGGACACACACACACACACAAACAAACACACACACACACACACAGCAAGGGAGAAACGCACACACACAGCAAGGGAGGGACAAACACACACGGCGAGGGGGAGGGCATGTGTACAGGAATTGAGAGGGGACATGCACAGACACAGCGAGGGAGGACATGCACTCACACAGCGAGAGAGAGAAACATACACACAATGCGATGGAGTGACACACACTCAAACAGTGAGTGAGGGGCACGCAGTGAAGGGGGGACACACAAACACATACTGTGAGGATGTGACATGTACACACAAACAGCGAGGAAGGGACACACACACACACACAGCGAGCGAGGGACTGGCTGAGACACACAGGAAGGAGGGACACTCACACACACAGCGAGGGAGGGATACGCACATACACAGCGTGGGAGGGACACGCGCACACGCACAGGGAAGAAGGGACAAGCAGACACACGGCGAGGGGGAGGGCATGTGCACAGAAATTGAGAGGGGGCATGCACAGGCACAGTGAGAGAGTGAACGCACAGGCACAGCGAGGGATGGACACACGCGCACACAGCAAGGGGGGACATGCACTCACACACCAAGGGGAGGTGCGCACAGACAGTGAGGGGGAGAAACACAAAGAGCAAGGGAGTGACACGTGCACACACAGTGAGAGAGGGACATGCGCACACAGCGAGGGAAGGACATGCACAGACACAGCGAGGGGGGGACATGCACACACACACACACACACACAGCAAGGGAAGGACACGCGTACATACATAGAGAGGGAGGGATGGAGACACACACACAGCGAGGGAGGGAGACGCACACACAGAGCGAGAGAGAGAGACACATACACACAACGCGAGGGAGTGACACACGCAACCACACACACACAAACACATACTGAGAGGGTGTGACACATAAACACACACAACAAGGAAGAGACACACACAGAGTGAGCAAAGGACTTGCTGAGACACACAGAGAGGGAGGAACATGCACACGCACAGCAAGGGAGGGACACACAAACAGCGAGGGAGTGAAACGTACACATACACACACACACAGTGAGGGAAGGAGGGAGGGACACACACACGCACACACGCACACAGCGAGGGAGGGACACGCACACACAGCAAGGGAAAGACATGCCCACACACAGCGAGGGAGGGTCATACACAAACACACAGCAAGGAGGGATACGCACATACGCAGCAAGGGAGGGACACGTTCACACACAGGGAAGGAGGGACAAGCAGACACACGGCGAGGGGGAGGGCATATGCACACACAACAAAATGGGACACGCACAGATACGGCGAGGGAGGGACACACACAGCAAGGGGGGGACATGCACTCACACAGCGAGGGGAGATGTGCAAACGCAGTGAGGGGGATATACACAAAGAGCAAGGGAGGGACACACACACACACACACACAGCAAGGGAGTGACGCGCACATACAGCAAGAGGGTCATACACATACACAAAGCAAGGGAGGGACACGCACACATACACACAGTTAAGGGGATACACGCAGAAACACAGCGAGGCAGGGACACACATACAGTGTGAGAGGGACACACACACACACACACACACACACACACACACACAGCAAGGGAGGGACACTCACATACACTGCAAGAGGGACACACATACTCACAGCAAGAGGGGGACAGGCACACTCAGCGAGGGAGGGAACGCGCATGCGCAAGCACACAAACATAGGTACACAGCGAGAGAGAGGGACACACAAATACACGGCAAGGGAGGGACACGCACACACACAGACAGCGAGGGTGGGACCACACACACACACACAGAGCGAGGGAGAGACACACACACATAAACATAGCAGGGGGCGACACATGCACACACAGCGAGGGAGGGCCACGCACACACACACACAGCAAGAGGGACATGCACACATACACATAGTAAAGGGGATACATGCAAACACACAGCAAGGGACGGACACACAGACACACAGTGAGGGAGTGACACTCACATACACATCAAGAGGGACACATACTCACAGCAAGAGGGGGACACGTGCGCGCACACACACAGAGCAAGGGAGAGAAGGACATGCACACACAACATGGGAGGGACACGCACACACAGCAAGGGGGGACATGCACTCACACACGCACAGCAAGAGGGACACACACATACGGGGAGGGAACTGACACATACAGAGCGTGGGACACGCACACACACACACACACACACACAGCGAGGGAGAGACACGCAGTGAAGGGGGGACACACAAACTGTGACGGTGTGACTTGTGTACACACACACACACACACACACACACAGAGCGAGACGCACAGCGAGGGAGGGACACACACACACACACACACACACAGTGAGGCAGGGACATGCTCACACACACAGTGAGGGAGGGACGTTTCGTCCCCTGTCTAGGTGACTTCCTCAGGGAGCCTCCTGTGAAGCGTTTCTGTGATCTTTCCTCTGACACTTATCGTGATTTGTATCTGCTGCTTCCAGTTGTCAGTTCCAGCTGTCCGCTGCAGTGGCTGGTATATTGGGTCCAGGTCGATGTGCTTATTGATTGAAACTGTGGATGAGTGCCATGCCTCGAGGAATTCCCTGGCTGTTCTCTGTTTGGCTTGTCCTATAATAGTAGTGTTGTCCCAGTCGAACTCATGTTGCTTGTCATCTGTGTGTGTGGCTACTAAGGATAGCTGGTCGTGTCGTTTCGTGGCTAGTTGGTGTTCATGGATGCGGATCGTTAGCTGTCTTCCTGTTTGTCCGATATAGTGTTTTGTGCAGTCCTTGCATGGGATTTTGTACACTACATTGGTTTTGCTCATGTTGGGTATCGGGTCCTTCGTCCTGGTGAGTTGTTGTCTGAGCGTGGCTGTTGCTTTGTGTGCTGTTATGAGTCCTAGTGATCGCAGTAGTCTGGCTGTCAGTTCCGAAATGTTCTTGATGTATGGTAGTGTGGCTAGTCCTTTGGGTTGTGGCATGTCCTCGTTCCGTTGTCTTTCCCTGAGGCATCTGTGGATGAAATTGCGTGGAGTTTGACCCCACCCCGCAGCCCACCAATAGGAAAAACAACACACTGAAGAACCTACAAAAAAAATGGACAGATAACCAGGTTTGACCTACAGAGAATGAAACCTGAAAGCAACAACACGCCCAGATTCTATGGACTACCTAAAGTGCACAAACCAGACATCCCACTCAGACCCATAGTATCACTACCAGGGACACCATCACACAAACTGGCTAAAGAACTACAGCAGAAACTGAAAAGCCTGATCAGCGGATCCAGACACTCTGTACAGTCAACACAGGAATTCTTGGACATCATCAGAAATACACACATAGACAAGGAAGAAACCATGGTCTCATTCGATGTAACGGCACTGTTCACCTCTATCAACAAAACCCTAGCCAGAGAGACAATAGCCAACCTGCTGGACATACAGAACAGACAACAGGACGTTGAACCTATCAACTAAGACTGTATACTCAAACTACTGGACCTGTGTCTCACAACACACTTCACATTCAACAACCAAATATATGAACAAATCAACAGAACACCCATGGGCTCACCCATCTCCGGACTCATAGCAGAAGCGGCAATGCAAAGATTAGAACAAACAGTCTTACCGCAAATTCAACCCAAACTCTGGGTCAGATATGTGGATGACACCTTTGTAATAATTAAAATCACAGAAATAGAGAACACACACCGGCTCATCAACGCCACACTACAGGAGTCCGATTCACTAGAGAGGAAGAAAAGGACAACCAACTCCCATTCCTAGACGTGATGGTACAGAGAATACCGAACGGAGAATTCACCACAAAGGTTTACAGGAAAGTCACACACAGAGACCAAGTCCTGAACTATGAAAGCAACCACCCCAACACACACAAAAGAAGTTGCATCAAGACACTGTTCAAAAGGGCCACAACTCACTGCAGTACACCAGAACTGCAAAAAGAGGAAGAAGAACACCTATACAATGTATTCGCCAAAAATGGATACCCCCACAATTTCATTTGGGATTGTCTGTATGGATTTGCTCGACGTCTGTCCTCTGATATTGATGACGTCTGTCCTCTGATGCAGATGATGTGGTTTATATGGAGTTCATTAAGGTCTTTGACAAGGTCCCACACGGAAGGCAGGTCCAAAAGGGAAGATCCCATGGGATCCAAGGTAAGTTGGTGAACTGGGTCCGCAATTGGTGGAGGGTTGGTTTTGTGATTGAAAGCCTTTCCCCAGCGGGTGTACCACAGGGATCTGTGCAGGAGCCATTGCTGTTCATTATGGACATTAATCACTCGGATGTGAAAGCAGAAGGTAACATTAGTGGTTTGCAGATAACATGAAAGGTGAGGGTGTTGTCCACAGTGAGGGGGATGGACTCAGGCTGCAGTCTGATATCGATCAGATGATAAACTGAGCAGAGTAATGGCAGATGGAGTTTATTTCTGATCACTGTGAGGTAATGCACTGTGGGAAGTCTAATAAACAAATGATATACATCATTAAGGGTAGGTCCTCCTGGAGAACTGAGGAACACAGGGACCTTGGTGGGCAAGTCCCTGGATGTCTGAAGGTGTCAGCACAGGTAGACAGGGTGGGGAATACACCTGAACTGGGAGCAGGAGGGGGACCCACATCCTGGTGGGGAACGTTGCTGGAGCTGCTCGAGAGGATTTAAACTTGTCTGGCAGGGCTGTGTGACCCCAAAGAGTCGTAAGGCCAGAAAGAAAGTTGAGGCTGGTACAAATGTTCAAGAGAACAATGTAAGTAGACAAGGCAGGCAAGAACATAGCAGACAATTAGGGAAAACTGGTGGATTAAACTGCAGTTATTTCAATGCAAAGGGCCAGACAGATAAGGCAGCTGAACCCAGAGTATGGATGGGAACATGGGATTGGGATACCATAGGGATTACAGAAACACAGCTGAGGGAGCAACAGGACCAGCAGCTCAATGTTCCGGAGACAGATACTACAGGAAGGATAGAACAGGAGGCAAAACAGGAGGAGAGCTGGTGGGTTTGATTGGGGGGAAACATCCCAGCAGTACCTCGAGGGAGGATTCATGTAGGATCGCCCTGTTAAACGATATTAGTGGAACCGAGAAATAACAATTGGTCATTAGTTTTCTACGGTCGAACTACAGCGATAGGCAATGGGAGATGAAGGAGCAAATATGTCAGGATATTTCAGATATCGCTTAGAATAATAGGGTTGTAATGATAGAGGATCTTAACCGTTCCAAACCTGGACTGGGATTGCTACTAAGTTAAGCATTTGGATGGAAGGAATTTGTTAAGTGTGTTCCGAAAACTCCCAGTCATTATGTAAGTTGCCCAACTGGAGAATGGGGCTAAACCTGACCTCCCCTTGGGAAACAAGGTCGGGAACTTGGTGTTAGTGGGGGAGCACTTTGGAAAGTTACCACAATTGTATTCGATTGAAAATAGTGATGGAAAAGGACAGGCTTGGTCCACAAGTTAAAGTTATTCAATGGAGCAAGATAGTATGAGACACAAATTTTTAAAGTAGATCTGGGGAGGCTATTTGCAGATAAAGTGAAGTCTGGCAAGTAGGAATATTTTAAAACCGAGATAAAAGGAGCGTTCAGCGCCAGCGTGTTCCTGTTAGTGTGCAGCTCAATGCTGACTGAATTAGGAAACACTGGCTGAGTTTCGAGGCTGTGGTCAAGAAAAAAGGGGTCACATGTCAGATATAACTGGCTGACTCAAGGGAATCCCTTCAGGAGCATCGGGGCTGTAGAAATACACTTAGGATGGAAATCAGGAATGTAAAAAGGGGACACGAGATAGCTTTGGCAGAGAAAGTTAAGGAGAAGCCAAAGAGACTCTACAAGTGTATTAAGAGCAAAAGAAGAGCTCGGGACAAACCCGGTCTCCCTAATGATCAATGAAGGCAACGATGTGTGAAACTACAAGATCCAAAACAAATATTTCACGTTGGAACTTACTGTGGATAAAAAGTGGGGCGCTCAGGGAACTAAACAGTGTTTGGCCTGACTACTATTGGAATGTTTTGTGCAATTCTGGTCTCAATGTCATCGGAAGGATGTTGAGGAACATGAAAGAGTTCAGAAGAAATGAACAAGGATGCTGCCAGGATTGGAAGGTTTGAGCTACAGGGAAAAGCCTGAATAAGCTGGGGCTGTTTTCATTTGAACATGGGAGGCTCAGGAGTTATTTGATAAAGGTATTTAAAATCATGACGGTCATCGATAGGGTCAATAGGCAAGATCTTTTCCACAGGGCTGGGGGATTCCAAACTGACAGGGCATAGCTTTAAAGTGGGAGGGAAACTTTTCAAAGAGACCTAAAGGACAACTGGTTCCTGCAGAGTCTATGGAATAAGAGGAAATAGTGGAGGGTGATAGAAATACATTTAAAAGGCATGTGGATGGGTATATGAACAGGAAGGGTTTAGAGGGATACTGGCAACGTTCTGGCAAAAGTGACTAGATACTTCATGCAGGAATTGTTCCAAAGTTGTTTCCGTGCTGTACATCTCTGTGACTGAAGGTCTTGGAATGAGTCCACATTATCGAAGAGGAGATGCTGGAAGTTTTAAAACACAAAGGTGGATAAATCCCCAGGCCCTGATCAAATGTATCTCAGGACATTGTGGGAAGCTGGTGAAGAAATTGTAGGGCCCCTAGCAGAGATATCTGTACCATGTGTGATAGGCTGATAGACTGGAGGGTGACATTGTTGACAGTGAAGAAGGCTTTCTGAGATTACAAAGGGATCCTGATGAAAGGTGTGAACGGCTGAAAAACTGGAGATGGAGTTCAATCTGAATAAATGCGAGGTAATGCATTTGGTGCAACAAACAAGGGAAGGGCTTACACAATTAATGGTAGAATGGTAGGTAGTGTTGTAGAACAGAGAGACCCCGGGGTTCAGAAACATAATTCTTTGAAGTTTGCAACATGGAGAGACAGGAGGGTTTAAAAAAAGGTGCTGGCCTCACTTGCTTTCATTGCTCAGACCTTTGGATATAGGAGTTGGGAAGTCGCATTGAGATTATACAGGCCATTGGTGAGTCCTCTTCTGGAATACTGTGTCCAGTTCTGGCCGCCCAGTTATAGGAAGGATATTATTAAGTTGGAGAGGGTTCAGATGAGATTTACTGGGATGTGGCTGGTTATGGAAGTTTTCAGTTATAAAGAAAGGCTGAATAGGTTGGTATTTTTTCATTGAAAACTGAATGTTGACAGATGGCCTCATAGAAGTTTATAAAATAACGAGGGGGATAGATAGAGTTAATGGGAGTTGTCTTTTCCCATGGACAGGGGAGTTTCAAGACAAGGCACTACATTTTTAAGTTTAGAGGAGAGACATTTAAAAAAAGACACGAGAGGTACATTGCTACACAGAGGGTGGGTTATGTGTGAAATGAACTCCCCAAGGAAGGGGTGAACATGGGGACAATTACAATGTTTAAAAGACATTAGGATTAGTACAGGTTTGAAGGGATATGATCCAGGAACAGGCATGTGGGACGAGATCAGTTTTAGAGTATGGTTAGTGTTAACCAAGCAGTGCGGTTTGACTCTCTGACTATGATTATAATAATGTGTCATTAATTAAGAAAGGCTGCAAGAGAAAGCCAGGGAACTACAGGCTGATGAGCCAGACATCAGGGTGGGTCAGTTATTGGAGGTCATTCTGAGAGATAGGCCGTCCATGCATTTGGAAAGACAAGGCCTGATTACGGACAGCCAGCATGGCTTTGTGCGTGGGAAAACATGTCCCACAAACTTGACTGGAGTTTGGTCAAGATGAGACCAAAAAGATCGATGAAGGCAGAGCAACAGACGTTGTTTCTGGCTTCCGCAAACCCTTGTTCAGGGAGTAGCATGATACATTGGTTAGTAAGGGTAGATCACAAGGGATCAGGGAGAGCTAGCCAACTGGACACAAAATGGGATGACAGTAGGAGACAGAGGGTGGTGGGAGAGGGTTGTTGTTCAGACTGGAGGCCTCTGACCAGCAGCGTGCTGTAAGGATTGGTGCTGGGACCACTGTTGTGCACCATTTACATAAACAATCTGAGTGAAAATATAGGAGTCCCTTTTAGTATGTTTGTGGATACCAAGATTAGTGGAAGAGTGGGCAGGGAAAATAGTTATCGAAGGGGATGGTAATCAACTGGGTCAGTGGACCAAGGAATGAAAGATGGAGTTTAATTCAGGTGTTGGATTTAGTTCAGACAAACCAGGGAGGACTAACACGGGTAATGGTCGGGCCCTGGGCAGTGTTGGAGAACGGAGAGAGACCAAGGGGTACAGTTACATTGTTCCTTGACTGGCATCACAGGGCGACAGGGCGGGGAAAGCAGCATTTGGGACACTTGCCATCAGTGGCCAGAGCGTTGAGTACATAAGTTGGAGATATTTGTAACATTGTCGTCAATATTTCTCCTGGGCAGAGGAGGCCACGGGGTGACGTTAATAAGGTTTATGGAACCATGTAGGGTCTAAGTAAGGTGAATAGCCAAGGGTAGGTGAGTCCAAAGCTAGAGGCATAAACGTGAGGTGTGAGAGCAAGGATTTAAAGAGGGAGCTGAGGGGCAACATTTTCCACAGAGGATGGTGCATAGATGGAATGGACGGCCAGAGGAAATGGTAAAAACAAGTACAATTACAACATGGAAAAGACACTTGGGCAGGTACATGGAGAGGAGAAGGTTTGAAGGGATATAGGCCAAACATAGGCAAATGCAACTCATTCCATTTAGGAAACCTCGGCCAAAGAGTCATGCCGCACAGAAACAGACCCTATGTCTCCAGTTGTTGGAGGAGCAGCCTATCGAGACACGGCATGTTGTAGAGACTGAAGCAAGTTACAGCGATACGGATGGTCATCTGGACTGGAGGTTTCAAATATGTGAAATAATTGGTGAGAGGGGAGGAGATGACCGAGATAGGAACTGTTATAGGAGTTAGAATGATTGAAGACACTGGTCCTCAATACAAGCCATAGATACAGTGTTGGAGAGGGAATAGGGAACAGAAAGATCCCAGGCAGCATTGCAGGCCTCCATTCCCCTCTGTTATCCTGGTGCTCACCAAGACAGCAAACGCTTGGATTGAAAACTGGGAACTCCCGATGCTGTCCCAGTACAACAAAACTTAAAGTAGGGGTGGTGATTGACCCTGAGGTGTGTCTATACTGTGCTCCCCCTCCAGCACTATGTCTATGTCATGTCCTGTTAGCTGATGTTTGGAGGCCTCTCATTGCTCTCTGCTCTGTGCACTGTGAGTGATCTTACCTGGCGACAGGATTTATTAAAGGCTCCCGACCTCCCTGACCTTTCTCTTTCTGGCTGACCAATCTTCTTCCCAACCAGCAGTTGGCAAGTCTATTGAGTCAGGAACTCCCTAAGTACCTGTAGAGGACACAGAAATAAGCAGAAATTAGACTAATGCTGTGAGGACTATAGATGTAGAATGGCAATGAGCCCACAGAGATCTGGAAAATCCCAGTCTCCACCCCTGGCCTGTACTGCCTCATCTCTCTGTCGTGGAGAATTCTGTTGGCTCAGGATCTGGAGTAGCTGCAAGAGTGAGAGACACTGACAGAGGGATCAATTAGACCCACACAGTGATGGATTCAACATGGAGAGATACTGAGTGATATCACCAGAGTTCAGGATCAAATAATTATGCGGGAAGAAAGGGTTTTGATTCATGTTACACTGGGCTGCGCAACCTGTGAGCAGACGAAGTGATGGCCTAGTGGTATTATTGTGAGGCAATTTATCCAGAAACTCAACAAGTGTTCTCTGGACACAGGTTCAAATCCCACCATTGCAAATGATTAAATGTGAATTAAATGCTTCAAAAACGATGTAATTAAAAACCTGTAAATGAGTATTAAACAATTGCTGATGTTAAGAAAAATCCATCGGGTGAATTCCTGTCTTTAGATTAGATTAGATTACTTACAGTGTGGAAACAGGCCCTTCGGCCCAACAAGTCCACACCGCCCCGCCGAAGCGTAACCCACCCATACCCCTACATCTACCCCTTACCTAACACTACGGGCAATTTAGCATGGCCAATTCACCTGACCTGCACATCTTTGGAGTGTGGGAGGAAACCGGAGCACCCGGAGGAAACCCACGCAGACACGGGGAGAATGTGCAAACTTCACACAGAGAGTCGCCTGAGGCGGGAAATGAAGCCGGGTCCCTGGCGCTGTGAGGCAGCAGTGCTAACCACTGTGCCACCGTGCCGCCCATAAAGTGAAGTAATCTAAGATGGGACTGGGATCTCACAGGTATTACAGAAACAACAGCTGAGGGAGGGACAGGACAGGCAGCTCAATGTTCCAGGGGACAGATGCTGCAGGAAGGACAGAAGGGGAGCTGAGAGAGGAGGAGAGCTGCTGGTTCTGATGGGGTGAAACATCCCAGCAGGACTGAGAGAGGATATTCCTGCAGGATCGCCCAGTGAAGCTGTGTTCGTGGGATTAATCAATAACAATGGGGCTTCCCTTTCCTCTGATTGTTCTACAGACCCCGATAGCTCCGCCCTCCTGCACCTTGACCTTCTCAAGATGGCGGCCGTCAGGCCCGCGCTCCCTCTTCCCTCAAACAAATGGCGGCCGTGACCCTGGGCCCCTTCCTTAATCAGAGACCACCACCTCCCGACCAGGGCCTGGAGGGTCTTCTACGAGTTTTTTTTAATCTTTATCCGGGACTTGTGAATTCTCTCCGCTCCTTTCTCTCAGCGAGACTCCCTCACACCGGCTCTGAGTGCCGCTTTCCGGAGCCGATCGCAGCCGCTGCCGGAGAAAGCTGCTCAATGTCCCTCTCTCTCTCTCTCTGTGCCCTGACCAATGTGACACTGCGCATGCTCTGCATAGAAATAAAACTGCGCATGCGTCTGAGGTTATCGGTGAGTTTGTAGAGAATATTCATATCTGCACAGACTGATGGGTAAAATATTATTCATTAACAATTGCTTTGTCGAGTATAGTCATAGAGATTTCTAGCATATGAACAGATTGTTCGGTCCAACTCAACCATACCCGCTAGGTATGTAAATTAGCAATCGTTCTGGGAGTTTGAAAAGAAGTTTCTTACTCGACTTGTACAAATCGATTGGAAATATGTACGTTATCAGATTTACAACTCAACTATTTCTTAAAATCTCACACTGATTTGTGAGAGAGGTTTAATACTCCACTATGTGGTGGGAACGATCAATCCTGCAAAACAGTTTGTTTTCTGACCAATCCTGAAGCGTTCACTCCTGGAGAATGCTTTGGCCCCGCTCCTCACTCACTCTGGTTGGAGGATCGGCCGCTGCTCAGTCCTCCAGTTCCGCCCCTTCCTCCCAATTGCAGAATTGATTCAGGCGTGACTCAGCAGGCTAAGGGACAAGGGAAGTTACAGTCGATGCCTTGTGATGCGGTGAAAATATCCCGAATCTTGGACCGAGAGGCTTGAGTTCAATTCATAGCTTGTGCAGGTGTGTGTAATAAAAACTTTGAACAGGTTCATTCGGAGAAATAAGGGAAGTCTGGAACAGAGTTAAAAACATAGAAAATGCTTGCAATGTGGTGCGGCTGTCAATGCCTAGAAGATTTTCACCTTTACCAAGTGTTTCAGGACCCCAGTGGGTCCTAGTATCGACTGTTGCACTCCTAGTGCACAGCCAGATACCACGGTTGTGGGGAAAAGTGTCGTGGTGGGAGATAGAGGTGCTTTTCTGGAACGCGCTCGGTTTTGGAGGTGAAATAGGTGAGAAGGAGTAGGGATTTTTATGGAGGTACCAGTTCCCCTCCTGTCGCAGCATCTTATTATTGCCCTGGCTTTGCCTCGTACATGATTGGTAGAGATCAGTGACGTTTCGTAAGCCCACAATACAACATTCATCACTGTTTAAGACAGTAGAAATCTCATAGAACAATACAGTGCACAACAGGCCCTTCGGCCCTTCATGTTGCACCGACCTGTGAACTATTCTGAGCTCGTCACCCTACACTATCCCAAAATCACCCATGTGCTTATCTAGGGGATTGTTTAAACCTCTCTAATGTGGCTGAGTTAACTACATTAGCAGGTACTGGATTAGTGGTGCTGGAAGAGCACAGCAGTTCAGGCAGCATCCAACGAGCAGTGAAATCAACGTTTCGGGCAAAACCGAAACATTGATTTCACTGCTCGTTGGATGCTGCCTGAACTGCTGTGCTCTTCCAGCACCACTAATCCAGTATTTGATTTTCAGCATCTGCAGTCATTGTTTTTACATTAGCAGGTAGCACAGTCCACGCCCTAACCACCCTGAGTGAAGAATCTGCCTCTGACATCTGTCTTAAATCCATCGCACCTCAATTTGTAGTTATACCCCCTCGAACACGCTGATGTCATCATCCTAGGAAAAAGACTTTCACTGTCGAACCTATCTAATCCTCTGATCATCTTGTAAGTCTCTGTCAAATCCCCTCTTAGCTGCCTTCTTGCCAATGAGAACAGGTTCAAGTCTCTTAACCTTTCCTCAAAAGACCTTCCCTCCAGACCAGGCAACATCCTGGTAATTCTCTTCTGCACCTTTTCCAATGCTTCCACATCCTTCCCGAATTATGGGCACCAGAACTGCACACAATATTCCAAGTATGGTCGCACCAACATTTTGTATAGTTGCAGAATGAAATTGCTGCTCCGGAACTCAATCCCTCAACGAATGAAACCTAATACACTGCATGCTGCCTTAACAGAAATATCCACCTGAGTGGCAACTTTCAGGAACCTATGTACATGGACTCCAACATCCTTCTTCACACCCACACCACCAAGAATCTTTCCATTGACCCAGTACTCTGCCATCCTGTTATTCTTCCTAAAGTGCATCACCTCACATTTAGCTGCATTGATCTCCATTTGTCACCTCTCAGCCCAATTCTGCAGTTTATCCAAGTCTGCCTGAGTGCCTGTAAAATTCTTCCACACTGTCCACTACTCCACCGACTTTAGTGTCGTCTGCAAATTTACTGATAAATCCACCTATGCCTATGTCTAAGAAATTTATAAAAATGACAAACAGCAGTGGTCCCAAAACAGGTCCTTGTGGCAAACCACTAGTAACCAGACTCCAGGTTGAATATTTTCCATCAACCACCATTCGCTGTCTTCTTTCAGAAAACCAGTTTCTAATCCAAACTGCTAAATCACCCTCAATTCCATGTCTCTGCATTTTCTCCAACAGCCTACCATGTGGAACCTTATGAAAGGCTTTATTGAAGTCCATGTATACCACGTCAACTGCCCTACCCTCATCTATATGCTTGTCTGCCTTCTCAAAAAACTCAGAGGTTTGTGAGACATGTCCTGCCCTTGACGAAACAATGTTGATTATCTGAAATCAAATTGGTGTTCGCTAGATGATTATAAATCTTATCTCTTATAATCCTTTCCAAAACCTTTCCAACAACAGAAATAAGGTACACTGGTCTATAATTACCTGGGTCATCTCCACTACCCTTCTTGATCAAGGGCACAACATTTGCAATCTTCCAGTCCTCTAGTACCAAACCTGTAGACAATGATGACTCAAATATCAAAGCCAACGGCTTTGCTATCTCCTCCCTAGCTTCCCAGAGAATCCTCGGATAAATCCCATCCAGCCCAGGGGACTTGTTTACTTTCACTCCTTCTTGAATTGATAGCACCTGTTCGTAACTAACTAACCTCGATCGTTTCTATTCTAATATCTCGTACCATATTCTTCTCCTCTATAATATTCTCCTTTTCCTGAATGAAAACCGATGAGAAATGTTTGTTTAGCACCTCTCCGATCTCCACATGGTCCACATTCAACTTCCCACTTCTGATTTTGACTGGCTCTATTCCTACCCTATGCTTTTGTTCCTCACATACCTATAGAAAGCTTTAGGGTTCTCCTTAATTCTATTCACTAAAGACTGCTTGTGTGCTCTCTTTGCTCTTCTTAACTCTCTCATTAAATCCTTTCTAGTTGATCTGTAACACTCCATCGCCTCATCTGTACCATTTTGCCTCATCAACACAGAAGCCTCCTTCTTCTTCTGAACAAGAGATCCAATTTCTGTCATAAAACACGATTCCCTTACCTTATCACTTCCTTCCTGCCTGACAGGAACATATCTGTCAAGGACACGCAATATCTGTTCCTTAAACCAGCTCCACATTTCAATAGTCTGCACCCCCTGCCTTTTGCTACCCCATTCTATGCATCCTAATTCTTGCTGAATTGCATTCTAATTGCCCCTACCCCATCGGTAACTCTTGACCTGTGGCATGTATCTATCCCTTTTCATCGCTAAATCAAACACTTACTCTGGTTCATTACCAAGCACCAGATCCAGTGTGGGCTCCCCTCTTGTCCGCCCTTCGACATACTGTGTCAGGAAACCCTCCTGTACACATTGGACAAAAACTGATCCATCCAATGTACGAGATTTATACCAGTTCCAGTCAATGTTGGGGAAGTTAAAGTCCCCCATAATGACCACCCTGTTCCTTTCATTCCTACCCAGAATAATTTTGCTAATCCTCTCTTGTACCTCCCTGGAACTCTGTGGAGGCCTTTAAAAAAGAACTCCAAGCAGTGTAACTTCTCCTCTACTGTTTCTAACCTCAGCCCACACTACCTCAGGAGACGAGTCCTCATCAAAATTCTCTCAGCCACCGTTATACTCTCCTCGACTTACATGATATGCATGGACCCATTGCAGTGCTTCAAACTCCATGCGGCAGCCATACTCTTTATGACAGACAGACTCAGCCTGGAACCTCCTCTGTCATTAAGACCTTACGCACTGCCTGCGCTCCTCCATTTCCCCTTTGCATGTTCCCTTTCCAACCCACCCCACCTGCATCACTCCACAATTGGAGCTGTCATGTGCAGAAGTCTGTGGAGTAGCCTCCCTAACTTTCTCTATCCTCCTTTTAAGATGTATTTTAAAATCATTCTCCTTAATCAATGTTTTGATCATTCATGAAGCACCTTAGAAGACTTTCCATTGTGAAAGTTCCATACAATGCAAGTAGTTGTTGTTATTGCTGTACATTAGGAGAAACAGGAATGATGCATTCAAAATTCTAACAAGAAAGTCACTGACAGGTTAGTGTGCAGGCCACCAAATAATAACATCACACTGGGATGGGCAATAAACAAATAAATAATGAATGCCTGTAAAAATGGTACGGTTATTATCATGGGTGATTTTAATCTGCATGTAGATTAGTCAAAACAGCTCAGTCAGGGTAGCCTTGAGTTTATTAAGTGTATCCATGATAGTTTTCTTGAACAGTATGATATGGAACTGACAAGGGAGCAATCTATCCAAGATCTGGCCCCTGTGCAATGAGACAGGAATAATTAGTGACTTCAGGGTTGGGGATCCTCTTGGAAGAAGTGATCACTGTATGGTTGAATTTAGAATACATATGGAGAGTGTGAAAATAAAATCTAATATATTGGTCCTTTGCTTCAACACAGGGAACTACAATAGAATGAGGGAGAACCTGGATAAAGTAGACCGGAAACAAAGATTTTATGGAACAGTTGATGAGAGTGGAAGATTTTCAAAGAAACTTTACAAAAGTGCTCAGCAAAGGTATATTTCAGTGAAATGGAAGGACTGTCAGAAGAGGCATATTCTGCGATGGGTATCTAAGGAAAACGATCAAATTGAAAGAGAAGGCATGCAAAGTGGCCAAAAACAGTATGAAACGAGAACTGGGAAAACTTTAAAGGTCAACAGAAAGCAACAGAAGAGCTACAAAGAAATGTAAGATAGAACATGAGAAAAATAAATGAGCACAGAGTATAAAGACAGATAGCAAAATTTTATATTGAACAAGAAAAGAGTGGCTAAAGTAAGTGTTGGTCCTTTGGAAAATGAGAAGGAGCATTAATTTATGAGATATCGCAGTGGAGAATACTAATATCTTGCCAATAGTTAGCAAAGAGACAAAGGTAGATGAGGATTTGGAAACTATCGTTATTACGGAACAGCTAGTGTTGGACTGTTGGAGGTAATTGAGTTAATGACAGAAAAGTCTTCTGACCCTGATGGAATGCATCCCAGGGTACGAAAAGAGATGCCAGGAGAAATAGCAAATGCACTGGCAGTAATTTTCAAAAATTCACTGGACACTGTGGCAGTTCCAGCAGATTGTAAAGCAGCAAAAGTGACGCCACTGTTTTAAAAAGTAGGTGGAAAAAAGATGGAGAATTACCCAACAGTTACCTTATTCTCTGTAGTGGGAAAGATTCTTGGGTCTATTATCAAGGAAGAAATAGCAGGGAATCTCGATAGAAATTGTCCCATTGGACAGACACAGCATGGGTTAATGAAGGGCAGGTCATGCTTCACAAATCGGTTGGAATTCTATGAAGACATTTCGAGCAAGGTGGACAACGGGGACCCAGTGGATGCGGTGTACCCAGATTTCCAAAAGTCCTTCAACAAGGTGCTGTGCAAGAGGCTGTTACATAATATAAGGGTGCATGGTGTTAGAGGTAGGGTATTAGCATGGATAGAAGATTGGTTGACTAACAGGAAGCAAACTGTGGGGATAAATGAGTACTATTCTGGCTGGCAATCAGTGACTAGTAGTGTGTCTCAGGGATCAGTGTTGGGACTGCAATTATATACAATTGATACAGATGATTTGGAGTTGGGGACCACATGTAGGGTGTCAAAGTTTGCATATGACACTAAGATGAGTAGCAGAACAAAGTGTGCGGAGGACTGTGAAACTTTGCAGAGGTGCATAGATACATTGAGTGACTGGACAATGGTCTGGCATTTGGAATATAATGTTCATAAATGTAAAGTCATACTGTTTGGTTGAAGTAACATTAAAAAAGAGATTATGAATTGAATTTTTAAAAGTTGCATCATTTGCTATGCAGAGGCACCTGAGGAGCTTTCTGCATGAGGGTTGGTCACCAGGTACAACAATCAATTCAGAAAGCAAATGGAATTTTGTCCTTCATTGCTGAAGGGATTGCGTTTAAAAGCAAAGGTTATGTTCGAGCAGTATTGGGTGCTGGTGAGGCCACACCTGGAGTACTGCATGCAGTTTCTGCCGTCTTACTTGAGAAAGGATGTACTGGCATGAGAGGGGGTGCAGAGGAGGTTAACTAGGTTGATTCCGGAGTTGAGGGGGTTGGCTTAACAGAGACTGAGTCGATTGGGATTATATCCATTGGAATTCAGAGGAATGGAAACCTATAAAATAATGAGTGGAATGGATAAAATAGAAGTAGAGAGGATGTTTCCACTAGGTAAAAACAATGACTGCAGATGCTGGAAACCAGACTCTGGATTAGTGGTGCTGGAAGAGCACAGCAGTTCAGGCAGCATCCGAGGAGCAGTAAAATCCACGTTTCGGTCAAAAGCCCTTCATCAGGAATACAGGCAGACTGCCTGAAGCATGGATAGCTAAGTGAGAGGACGATGGGGGTGGGGAGAAAGTAGCATAGAGTACAATAGGTGTGTGGGGAGGGGATGAAGGTGATAGGTCGGGGGGGAAGGGTGGAGTGGATAGGTGGAAAAGGAGATAGGCAGGTAGGACAAGTCACGACAAGTCATGGGGACAGTGCTGAGCTGGAAGTTTGGAACTGGGGTGAGGTGGAGGAAGGGGAAATGAGGAAACTGTTGAAGTCCACATTGATGCCCTGGGGTTGAAGTGTTCCGAGGTGGAAGAAGAGGCGTTCTTCCTCCAAGCTTCAGGTGGTGAGGGAGCGGCGGTGAAGGAGGCCAAGGGCCTCCATGTCCTCGGCAGAGTGGGAGAAAAAGTTGAAATGTTGGGCCACAGGGCAGTGTGGTTGATTGGTGCGGGTGTCCCAGAGATGTTCCCTAAAGCACTCTGCTAGGAGACGTCCAGTCTCCTCCCCAATGTAGAGGAGACCGCATCCACTGGCAGGTGAAGCCATGACAAGAGGGCATCCACCTCAAGTTTAGAGGCAGCAAATTTAGGGCTGAATTGAGAAGGAACGTCTTGACCTCGATCGAATTCATTGCCCAGGGAAGTAATTGATGCTAGTTCAGTAAACGTTTTTAAAGCTAAGGTAGATTTTATTAAAAAGAAATACTTAATTAAGGGATACGGTGAGAATGTGAGTAAATGGTTCTGTGTCCATGAAATGATCAGCCATGATCTTATTGAATGGAAGAGCAAGTTTAAAGGGCAGGACGGCCTTCTCCTGTTCCTAGTTCTTTGGTTCTTATATTTTGCATTCCTCCCTCACTCTTGACTTGCAGGTGCTGGTGTTGGATTAGGATGAAGGCTGAAAAATGTGTTGTTGGAGAAGCGTAGCAGATCAGGCAGTCTCCAAGGAGCAGGAGAATCGATGTTTCCTGAAGAAGGGCTTATGCCCAAAACATCGATTCTTCTGCTCCTTGGATGCTGCCTGACTTGCTGCGCTTTTCCAGCAACACATTTTTCAGCTCTGATCTCCAGCATCTGCAGTCCTCACTTTCTTCTAAATAGACTAGGTGTTTACCCTGGGGTGGTGGAGCCCAGAACTAGAGGATATAGGTTTAAGGTGAGAGGGGAAAATTCAAAAGGAGCCTAAAGGGTAACTAAAATTGTAACACTTAAAAAGCATTTGAATCGGAAGGGTTCAGAGGGATGTCGGCCAAGTGCTGGCAAATGGGAATAGATTAGATTAGAATATCTGGTTGGCATAGATGGGTTGGACCGAAGAGTCTGTTTCTGTGTTAGACATCTCTGACTGTGGGATCATAAAAGTGAACACTGCTCTGATTCACCTCTGGGCTCCTTGATGTCCACTTGTTCATTATCTAGCTTCTTCAGTCTCACATGAGTGTATTTTTGCTCTGTTTAGTATTTTACTATTATGTTCACAGACCTTTTTGTAAATGCATTGTCCACTGCTGCCCAACTTCTGACCGTATGCTGCTCCATTATCAGGTTATTTTTTCCACAATATTTTTGACATCAAGAATTCTTTTTTCCAATAAGTGAATGGATTTTCCTTCCATTTCTGACAGTCAAATTCCGAACCATTTTCAATCCCTATAATTCATATTGCACTTCCTGAAACATCATGTGTATTTCTCCTTCCACAGATACCAGTGATCATTGCCAAAGCCCTGTTGCCTGTGGAGAGGGTGATGTTTGACTTCCTTGTACTGCTACAGTTGGTATGGTGAAGGTGCTCCCACAATGTGGTTGGGTAAGAGACATTACAGATTATTCACTCAGCGATAGTGAAGAGTAGAAGATATCTGTACAAATCAACATGTTTTTAATTTCACAAAAATATTGAGAACTTTTGACATCAGGCCACAGATGGAGAATATTATGTCCAGTGACCAAAACCATTGCCAAATAAGCAATATTTCAGGAATGCCTTAAAGGAAGAAAGCAGATCTTAGAGGGTGGGAATTCCAGACCATGTTGCCTTGGAATCTATAGAAACAGTCACACAGCTGAACTCAAAAATAAACCCATCATTGGGAATCTAAACTAAAATGAGTTATTGAGATATGAAAGGATGTGTGGTACAGGAAGATAGGAATGATTACAGCCAGGAATTAAACCAAGGGTGTGAAAGTAAATTGCTGTTGCTTATAAATGGGAGCCTTTTGATGGATCAGAAAGTTCTGGTACAAGTGAGCACTTGGGCGGTAGAGTGTTCAATATTCTGGAGATTATAGGGAGGGTGATTATGGGACGCTGGCCAGGATTGGGTTTCGATAATGAAATCTAGAGTTAACAAAAGGAATGAATGAGGGATTCAGTAAATGAGCTGAGACTGTGGTGAGGTCCGGTGATATCACTGAAGTCGAAATAGTGGTCTTGGAGTGGGACTGGGCTGTCACCCTCACCTCTAGGATTCAGCTGTTTGTCAGTTTGTGAATCATGTCTGTAACAAGCTCAGGAGCTGATTGGCCCTGGCAGAACCCAAACTGGGTATCACTGAGCAGGTTATTGCTGAGTATGTGCTTGACAGTACTGTTGATGACACATTCCCACACTTCACTGTGGAGCGAGTGTGGACTGATGGAGGGGAATTGGCTGAGTTGGATGTGTCCTGTGTTTTTGTGTTGAACAACACTGGGAAATGTTCCACAATGTCGGTAGGTGCCAGTGCTGGAGCAGTAATTATCTTGGTGTGTAGCAAGTTCTGGAGCACAGCCATCAGTCTTATTGCCACAATGTTGGCAGGGTCCATAGCCTTTACACTACTTGATCTGATTTGAAATGAGTTTTCACCCAATTCGATTCTCATCTGTGATGTCAGGGACCAATGGAGAAGGCTCATCCACTTGGCACTGCTGGCTGAAGATTGCTGTGAATGCTGTTGTCTTGTCTGTTGCATGAATGTGTGAGGCTCCTCCATTAGTAAGGGTGGGGATATCTGTGATGCTGCCTCCAGTGAGTGGTTTAATTGTCCATCACTATTCATGGCGAGGTGTGGCAGAGCTCAGATCTGATCTATTGATTGTTGGACCACGTAGTTCTATTTGGTGTTGCTTGCGCTGTGTGGCATGCACGTTGGTTAGCTTCACCAGGTTGGCACCTCATTTTTAGGTATGCCTGGAATTGCTCCTGGCATGCCCTCCTGCATTCTCCATTGAGCCAGGGTTGATCCCCAGCTTGATGTTAATGGTTGAGTGGGGGATATTCTAGGCCATGAGATTTCAGATTGGGCTGGAGTACAGTTCTATTGCTGTTGTTGGCCCACAGTGGTGCGGAAGTTGCAGGGTCAAGAGGGCTGATTGTGTGGTTTTATTTTCCAGTGCATTGGTAGATGTAATGTGGCCCATCCAGATTCATTCCTTTGTTGAGACTGTGCAGTGATTAATACAATGAGTGATTTGATGGGCCACTGTCAGGAATGCAACTTTTAAAAACAGGTTTGGTGATCGACACATGAAAGAAGTGAAACGATCATGGGATTTGAACAGATGAAAGACTCAACAGACAATCAAGGTATTTTTCAATGGAGAATTTCAGCTACATCACACTGGAAATTTTTGCTATAAATTCCGTGCCTTTGAATTGTACACTGCACAATCACCTGATGAAGGAGCGGCCCTCGGAAAGCTAGTGTGCTTTCAATTAGAACTATTGGACTATAACCTGGTGTTGTGTGATTCTTAACTTAGAATATTACAGCACTACTAACAGGACTGCATGTAAACAAGCTCAGTACAGTTGATCAATACATTCGGAAGGATTTTCTCCAAGTTTGATGATACCATATTAGTCAGAACTGTCAACTTCAACCCGCAATGTTGTTATTAACAAAAACTTCAGGCTGACACAAATCTCCCCACCCCACTGCAATGTGGTACCCGGGCCCGGCCCAGGAATTGGAACTGGGACATTTGTGGACTGTGATCTCTAAGGAAGTGAGCAAACACAATTCTGACAGATTAGTCCTCAAAGGTGAGTAGCAAGTTTGAGACAAGGCAGGTGGTATGCCGCCTTGCACTTAGCTTAATTGCATTTCTTATTTACAGTAATGTTTTGCAAAGTATAAAGATATGTGTTTTTTTCCCATGGTTGGGGAGTTTTATCCTCGTTGATCACAGTTGCTGCCTCTCGCTCCCCAAGTCAAATCATAGGATCTATAACAAAACAATAAACTGCAGGTGCTGGAGATCTGAACCCCAGACATAAAGTGCTGGAGAAACTCAGCAGTTCTGAGGGTATCTGTGAAGAGAAAAAAATGTTACATTTGAAGTTCACTGACTCTTTGTCTGAACGGACAAAAGGTCACTGGACTTGGAACTTACAAAGTTTTTCCCCTCAGAGATGCTGCTGGACCTGCGGTTCTCCAGCTCTGTGCTTTCTATATTGAACTTTATTTACAAAACAGATCGGAAAATTACTAATCTGCAAAAGTGAAAGGTTCATTGTAAACTTGAGCGTAGTGTCGACACCTTGCGTTACACAAGCTCGCCTCAGTTTAAAAACAAGATTTAACTCAAAGGAACATTCCATCTCAAAATTAGCCAAGTTACACCAGTAATAAAGCTCATCTACCCAATGAGGCACTTCAGCACATCATCCTGCAGTGTTGTACACAGCTACCTTCATCAAAGTATGATCACGTTACAAAATTGAAGGCCAAGAGCATGTCTCTTTAAAGGGGCTGAAATCAAACTCTCAATTTTTGGAAGGCTTTTTGATCAAACCTGATTGAACATTTAAATCTCAGAGCATAATCTTTGCTTTTTTAAACAAAGCGTGTGGGAAACATCCCACATCTTGCTAAAGGTTCAGTTCGGTCTGATACATAGAGCCAAAGGTCAAACAAACATCACACTTTCCATTCACTTCTACGAAGGGCTGATATCACAATTCTTCAGGATTTAAAGATTTTGTAAATTGTTTGTAAAATCATTTGTCACGTTAAAGAACTGGACAATAAATGTCATTGTTTGCAATAAGAGTGAAGCCTGTGAGAGCAGATTTCCCATTGGAGGGCAGTGTATGCGCTTTCTAAATTCTGGGAGCACTTTGGGAGACTGCTCCCAGATGGTGATAGTGAGCATATCTGGAATGCACTGTTTAGATTTGGGAATCCATGGGAGACAATCTGTGGTTTCAATAGTACTTCGCTTACGTTGTTGGTGTGCAGTAAGCAATTCATAAAGTTACTTATGTATTGTTGTTGACTAGCTGAATGGTATTCAAATCTACCAGATTGCCTTCAACAGTGTGAATGCATCTATTGTAAATATTTGGAATATTCCAGAACTGCCCAGTGCTTGGCAAATTCAGAGGGGACAAAAAAATCACATTGAGTAATTTGAAATTAAGAATCCAAGAGGACGTAACCACTGAAGTATTCGATTCAAATAGTTAAATGGAGTGCTCACATTTAAAATACCTCTTATCCATTGGAATGGATGGACCGACAAAACTGGGACCAAATTTCTAGCTGGAGACTATGAAAGTGCTTTGATAATGTCACCTACATTTACCAACAATAATTTGGCAAGCTCGGAAATTTAAAAAAAACAATACTAGCTTCAATCGCTGCTCTGATCAGGTCCCAAGCTCTGTGAAAAAATAACAATGTTCAGGTTTATTGCATACGCTCCGAAACACGTGTTTCTTCTACAGATCCTGCAAGTTTCCCCAACGAGTACAGTCCATCCAAATGGTGTTGCTAACTTTGGCCAACTCACTTATTTCCGAGCCTCTATAGCTTGAAGAGTGACTAGAAGCAATTACTCCACATATGTGGGAACATTACCGATGAGGATATTTTCCTTCAGAATTGACTTCCATATATTCAGTGCCCAGAACAGACACAAAGCTTGTTATTTTTTATAGAACAATGAATCAGTGGGAGTAAAACGCCAACCTTTTCTTGCTTAACAATCAAGCCGCCTAAATTTTAAAAATGAACACTTCTTAACAGTTCACTAGATCCTAATGGAATATTTTGTGCAAATCAAATCACATGATACATAGTTATTCAGATAACAAAACAGGTTTGGTCATTGAAGAACCCAGACGAAAAGGTCATGAAATAATGTGAGGTTGATATACCTCGATCATCATTTCAGGTCCATTCTCTGCATAAATCCTCCATTTCCTCCTCGAAGTATTCAACTGCTTGAATAATTGGGAGAATGAAATCACAGTTGAACAACACTCAATCAAATCCTTCAATCCAACTTGCCCATGCTGACCAGATATCCTAAATTAATCTAGTCCCATTTGCCAGCATTTGTTCCATATCCCTCTAAACCCTTTCTACTAATTATCAGTTTATTTTACGTTATCATCATTGAAACACTGACATTTTTTCTCCCAGCATTGGTAAAGGGAATCCTAAATTCATCCATCCAAGTTAATTTTGTGATCTTTCACAAAGAAACAAGTGAGAACAATAAATGGCTGAGTGCAAAACAAAATACTGCAGCTCCGCGATATCTGGAAGCACTGTAAAGCTCAGGCAGTATTAATCTTTCTGGTCAATGACCTTGTTCTCGCTAAATATAACATACAGGCAAAGCAGAAGGAAAGTAGAATTTGGAATGATTTGGAGATGTCAGTGTTGGATTGGGGTGTACAAAGTTACAAATCTCACAACACCAGGTTATAGTCTAACAAGTTTAATTGGAAGCACACGAGCTTTCGGAGCGTCACTCCTTCATCAGGTGGTAGTGGAGGGCTCAATCCTAACACAGAATTTACAGTAAAAATTTACAGCGTGATATAACTGAAATTATACATTGAAAAATTGATTGTCTGTTAAGTCTTTCATCTGTTAGAATGTCACGATAGTTTCACTTCTTTCATGTGTAAATCACAAAACCATGTTTTAAAAAGTTGCATTCTCAGGTTAGCTGTTAACAATGGTGAGAGGTAGACAATATGTTGAAGGTGTTACACCCCTGTGTTCTCTGTCTATGCCATGATGTTTGTAGGAATATCTGTGTATGTGTATAGTGCAATGGTGGTCACCTATAATGTTACATGAACCCAAGGTCCCGGTTGAGGCCCTCCCTATGGGTACCGAACTTAGCTTTCAGCCTCTGCTCAGCCATTTTTCGCTGCTGCCTGTCCCGAAGTCCGCCTTGGAGGATGGTCACCCGAAGGTCCGAAGTCGAATGTCCTGGACCACTGAAGAGTTCCCCAACTGGGAGGGAACCCTCCTGTCTGATTATTGTTGTGCGGTGCCCATTCATCCGTTGTCGTAGCCTTTGTTCGGTTTCCCCAATGTACCATGCCTCCGGGCATCCTTGCCTGCAACGTATAAGATAGACAACGTTGGCTGAGTCCCGTGAGTACCTGCCATGTAGAGCAAAACATCACCCGTTCACCACACAATGCCATCCAGGCTCTCAAAACCAATCACAACATTGTCCATCAAACCAGCAGATAAAGGAGGAGCCATTGTCATTCAGAATAGAATGGATTAATGCAAGGAAGTGTACCGACAACTGCACAACCAGGAACACGACAGGCAACTACCAGGTGATCCAACCAAAGAACAGATTTGAGATTGGGGTTGGTGTATTTCAATGGACAGGGAGCTAGTTGACAGACAGGAAACAAAGAGCTGGAACAAACAGGTAATTTTCTGAGTGGCAGCCAGTAATCAGTGAGGTACTACAGAGATCAATGGTTCGAACCCAGTTATTTACAATATATACGGATGATTTTGATGGGGGATCTATTACTATTTCTATTTGTGGGTGACACAAAGCTGGGTGGAAGGGTGAACTGTGAGGAGGATGGACTGTGAGGACGAGACAGAGATGCTTCAGTGTGATTTAGATAAGTTGAGTGATTTTTTTTGTTGCAAAAACAGAAAGGCAAATTATCTGAATATAATGGGAAAAGGGGAGGTGCAACTAAAGGTGTCTTTGTCCACTAGTCACTGAGAGTGAGCATGTAGGTGCAGCAGGCAGTGAAGGCAAATGGTATGTTGGCCTTCATGGTGGGGTAGGCCCGAACCAGTGGGTATGGTCTAAAGGATATAAGATGAGGCTATTCAGAAGGGAGAGAAGGAGACATTTCTTCATCCAGATAGTGGGGAACTCACAAAATAGTTTGCCACAGAATGTATTTCAGGACAAAACATTGAAGATTTTTAATGGTTAGATATAGTTCTTAGGGCTAAAGAGATCAAATGGTATGCGGTGAAAGTGGGAACAAGGTCTACATTTGGATGATCAGCCATGATCATATTGAGTGACAGAGCAGGCTCAAGCGGCTTACTACAACACTTGCTTTTTATGTTTCAAACAGGAAAAAAAGTCAAATATTTCTAAAACATGTCAATTTCTTATCTGTATCACAAAAGAAAATCTTCATTTTTTTTAACAGCCTCTTTAAAGACTGATATAAACACAATCATTACAAAGTTCCACTGGTATTTAATTCACCCTGGGAGAGGGTGCTACTTTCTATTAGTTTTCCAATATTACAACATTCACACAACAAACATAATTCATACTTAAAATTCTGCATGATTTTTCAATAATTCCAGTAATTCTGGGTGAATTTTATTCAGAAATGCAGTGCAGCCTACCATATAATCAAGGCCATTATATCGAAACGTTCACATCACACTGTATAAGACAAAGAGGTCTTCAATTAAACTGGATTATCATGAAATACCATGACATTGCTTCAAAATGACAAAGCTGTTTCCCCTCTCATGATTGATTGAGTAATGAATAAATTTTCAGTTAAATGTACTGTTCTAGCAAGAATACTATTAAAACAGGTTAGGTTCATAGCACAGTGTCTGCAGATTGTATACACAGCTGCACTGTAACCACAGGATATATTTACATTACTTGCTTTTATTGAAGATGGTTTCATGGAATAAGAGGGTTGCCAATGAAACCAGCATTTGTTGCTCATTCCCAATTGCCCTTAAGTGGTGGTATGCTGCCCTCTTGAAGGTACACCCACAGTGTAAACAGGATGTGGTACAGGTTTGATGATATGATTCCAATTCAAATGTTAAGCAGCTTGCAGGGAAACTGGGTGGTGGTAGTATTAGTAAGGGAGCAGTAGCTACCATTGTCTTAAGATGGCACAGATCATGGGTTTAAAAGGTGCTGTCAAAACAGCCTTGGTTAGTTGCTGTAATGCATCTTATGTGTTGTACACACTGCTGCAAATGTGTGCCATTGAGAAAGAAATCAATGGGTGGGGTGTCAAACAGGTGGGCTGCTTTGCTCAGGACAATGTCAAGCTTTTCCCTTGCCGTTGGAGCAGTATTCATCCAAGCACATAGAGACTGTTCCATCACACTCCCAAAAAGTGCCTCTCAGGCTTTGGACAGTTATTCATTGCAGAATGTCCAGCCGCTGAGCTGCTCATACAGGCAGAGTATTTGTGTCGCTCATCCAGTTGCAATCCCAATTAAGTTATCCTTCCATCAATGCCATGTCTTTTTCTCTGAACAGGAAGAAAATGGTAGATTAACCATCCAGTTACAGATAGAAATACCAACAGTCAAATTGCAAAAATACTACTCCCAAAGCAAAAAAAGAGGGAGATGGAATTGTCTTTTCTGTGGGAATCTACGAAGGAGCTGCAGAAAAGCATTAAAGTAACAAACTTCATTTTGAATGCAGTTTAAAAGAAAAGATAAAAAAGGGGAAATTAAATAGCTCTGAAGCAAGATGAAATTCAAATTAGAAATCAACACAGATTTCCTGCCATTGCTAAAATCATCCAAAATGCTTGTGAGCTTGTCCAGTATGCCACTAAATGCAGCACTCAGCCCTGAATTATATTTGATATCGGTAATTTCAATTCTAAAAAAAAATCTAAAATCTGAAAGGACTATTAAACTGACACATTTCAAACAAAAATTCCAAGTATTCCATACAACAATTTATATCCAACCTCCTGACACCTTCTGGCTCAACACAACTCCTTCTGCTAAGATTCGTTAACTTCAAATAGCAACAGAGCTCAGTAACGCCAACACCAGCTCCATTTCTCTTTCTGACTTGGACAGGAGGAGAATCTCAAGCACTACCTTCCAAATGGTCCAACCACAGTTTACACATCCCTCTGAAAAAGAGTGAGCATTTCAGCAGCATTCGGATACAGAATAAAGAAATGTTCCTTGATGACACACTCACAAGCAAAGTTAAATTCTGTTTGTCTGTTGACAAATCTTTTGGAATGAGGCAAAGAAAATAGAAGAGGGTGAATTAAATCAATGTTCCAAATTCACACCACTGTGATTTACGATCCCACTTCATACCCAACCTCACAAACACACTAATCAGTCATGTGAATAAGGACAGAGTACTTCATCTCCAACCAATCAGCATGTTTGGCAAAGAGGGAAACGTTTAGTCTTTCATCTGTATTACTGAACTTTCCTTAAATGTCCCAGGGATTCTGATCTTTGCTGATCTGACTGCAGAGACTTGACAAGGCAGATGTAAGACTGCAGCTCACTGAGCGACCAGAGAATTGCCATCTTTCACTCTTTCAATGTTGGAACTGTGACATTCAGTTCACATAGTAAGGTTTGCATAAACCTTGACTCTCATTTTACAAAACTAAAACAGGGCCTGAAACGAGTGGGAGGTCATGGAATTAAAGGATACCACAGTGCTTCCAAGTCTAAAAGGATTACAAACAATGAAGAATTTGATATAAACTCCAACACAGCTCAATGCCAATTATTTAAAAGATGTGGGTCAGAGTTTTTCAAACCTGTTCCCACTGTGACACCATTTTAAGGCTTGTAAATTGTTAAAACTCAGAGTGTCTGGGTGGTGAAGGGTTTGACCATTGCTACCTTGGAGCTCATGACACCAAAACTTCATGTTGTGACCTCAAGTAGGGACTCACCCCACATTTTGTAAAGTCCTGCAGAAAATCATAACTGAAACCTTCTGATCCACTTGACACAATGTAGTACCCCGCCCCTTCATTTCATAAATTAATCTCTAACTTAAGAGAAAGTTTTATAGCAATATACCTCGTGTGTTTTAAGTTGAAGTTCACCAATTTGATTTAGGGCTTCGGATCTTTATCTTTCCACATTAAGTACAGATCTTCAAATATCACTTGACTATCATAAATTACCAGTTATCAGGTGAGGAATTATCGGTCTGGTCTCAAAACTCCATGGCACTCTTTTGCAGTTGGGTGTGAAACAATCAATTCAAAATCCATCACTGAATATTTTGGAAATTGATATTTAGGATTTCTAGTCTAGATTTTATAGTACCATTGCACATAAATCATCTGTTAACATTTATTGTGCCAGATACAAGTTGAAAACATATGTTTTAGGGTTAAATAAGGCAGGTTCCAGACATATGCATGTTACATTGGCAAGGGGGCAACACTGCAGAAATATCACAATGGTCCACTCGTTATCTGAAGGTACTTTATTTGAATTAGTAACACTGAATTTTGCAAATTATTAGTTAATTATATACTGTCTTAAATGCAACTAATTCCTGTTATGGGATTACCAGATGAGAAAAACTGCTATGGATCTGCTGGCCTTGTCCTTTGAGATCTAAGTGGTTGTAGGTTTATAAGTTGCTGCCTCAGGATTTTTGGTGAATCTCTGCAATGCATCTTTAGATCGTACATACTGCTGTTACTCAGCATTAGTGGTGGAGGGAGTGAGTGCATGTGGATGTGGTGCCAATCAAACAGCTAGCATGTCCTGGATGGTGTCAAGCTTCTTGTGTTGTTGGAACCCCACCATTCCAGCCAAGCGGCGAGCATACCATCGCCATTTTGACTTGTGTCTTGGAGATGGTGAACAGACTTTGGAGGTGAGTTGCTCGCCACAGTATTCCTAGTCTCTGACCTGCTCTTGTAGCCACTCTGTGTTGGTGTGGTATGTCCTGTTGAGTTTCTGGTCAATGGTAACCCTCAGGGTTTTAATAGAGGGAAATTCAGTGATGGACATTTATGTCTAGGGATGGTTGTTAGATTGTCTCTTATTGCAGATGGTCTTTAACTGGGGTTGTACAAATATTTCTTGCCACAACCCTGTATATTAGTCAGCCCTTGTTGTATTTAAACATAGTTTGCTTCAGTATCTGAAGAGAACATTGGGGATGTTCAGCAGTGAGTGCACATTCTGACTTTATAATGGAGGGAAGGTCATTGATGAAATGGCTGAAGATTAGTGGAACCAGGACAGTACCCTTTAGGAACTCCTGCAGAGATGTCCTGGAGCTGAAATGACTGACCTACTACAACCACAACCAGCTTCCTACTTCCCAGGTATGACACCAGAGGAGAATTTGCCCCCCAAAACCAATGATTCCAATTTTGCTCACCCTCCTCGGTGCCACAAATGCAGCTCTGAAGACAAGACCTGTTACCTCACCTCCCCTCTGGAATTCAGCTCTTTTGTCCACATTTGAACCAAGGCTGTAATGAGCTCAATAGCTGAGTGGCCCTGGCAGAGCCCAAACTCTGCATCACTGAGCAGGTTATTGCTGAGCAGATGCTGCTTGTTAGAATTGTTGATGACCCTTTCCATCACTTTACTGGTGAGAGACGGTAATAGGCAGGAAATAGCCAGGTTGGATTGGTTCTGCTTTGTGTACACGACATATCTGAGCAATTTCCTATATTGTCGGGTTGGTGCAAGAGTATTGTCAGGCCCATAATCTTTGCAGTATCCAGTGCTTCTAACCATTCCTTGGTATCGTTTGGAATGAATCAAATTAATTAAAGACTGGTAATTACAATGTTGGGGACCGCTGGAGAATGCCAAAATGGATCATCCACGTCTGACTGAAGATTTCTGCAATTGGTTTAGCCTGAATTTTTGCACTAATGTGTTGGGCTCTTCCATTACTGATGATAGGGATACTTGAGAGTGTTCTCCTGCAGCAAGCTTTTTTTTAAATAAAAGATTTTCCACCATCATTCACGACTGGATGTGACAGGACTACAGAATGTAGATCTAATTCACTGGTTGTGGGATCACTTAGCTCTGCCTATCACTTGCTGTTTATGTTGTTTGGTGCACAAGTAGTCCCATTTGATAGCTTCACCAGGTTGGCACTTCACTTTTAGGTCCGCCTGATGCTGCTTCAGGGATGCCCTCCTGCACTCTCCATTGAACCCGGGCTGGTCTCCTGGTTTGATGCTAATGGTTGAGTGTGTGATATGACAAACCATGAGACTACAGATTGAGGAGTACATTTCTGCTGCTGCTGATGGCCCACAGTGCCACATTGATGCCTGGTCTCAAGTTTTAAAATTGGCTCAAACATTGGCTCGTTGGTGGAGTAGCCCAAATTTCTCAATTAACAAAATCAATTCCACAATTATCTGTGAAACTGACAGTTAACTCGTAGCATTTTGCTGTGAAGGCAAGTGTCGAGAATGTAATGCTGGAAAAGCACAGTAGGTCAGGCAGCATCCGAGGAGCAGGAGAATCGATGTTTTGTGCCTAAGCCCTTCATCAGCAATGAGGCTTGTGGGTCGAGGGGCTGAGCGATAAATGGGAGGGGGTGGGGTTGGAGTACAGTAGCTGGGAAAGCGATAGGTGGAGGAAAGTTGGGGAGAAGGTGATAAGTCAGAGGGGGAGTTATGGACCGGTCTGGAGGGCGGTGCCAAGTTGGAGGCTTGGGACTGGGATAATGTGGGGTAAAGGGAAATGAGGAAGCTTTTAAAATCCACATTTATCCCGTGAGGTTTCAGGGTCCCAAGGCAGAATATGAGGCGTTCCTCCTCCAGGCGTCGGTTGGCAACGGTTTGGAGGTGGATGAGGCGCAGGACCTGCATGTCTTTGATGGATTAGATGGGGGTGTTGAAGTGTTCAGCCACGGGGCAGTGAGGTTGGGTGCGGGTGTCCCAGAGACCTTCTCTGAAATAATTCGCAAGAAGGCGTCCCGTTTATGAGATGTTGAGGAGACCACACCGGATGCAACGGATGCAATAGATGACATTGATAGAGGTGCAGGTAAATTTCTGATGGATGTGGAAGGATCCCTTGGGGCCTTGGGCGGAGGTGCGGGGAGTGGTGTGAACGCAGGTTTTGCACTTTCTGCTGTAGCAACTCGGCATCGCCCTCAGGACCTGTCCCTCACTCCCCACTCTGACTGATCACCTTCTCCCTTACTTTCATCAACCTATTGCTTTCCCAGCTACCTTCCCCCAAACTTTACCCCTTCCCATTTATCTCTCAACCCTGACCCACAAACCTCAATCCTGATGCAGGGCTGATGCCCGAAACGTCAATTCTCCTGCTCTTCAGATGCTGCCTGACCTGCTGGATTTTCCAGCACTCCATTCTTGACTCTGATCTCCAGCATGTGCGGTCCTTATTTTCTCCTCCCTGCAAGCCTTCTTTATCCACACTTTTCATGATCAGACATTTTCCTTCCCTGTCGCTGGGTTTCATAACAAAAGTCACCAAAAGGAAATACACCAAACAATAAAGAGTATAAAATTTCTAAACATTTGTAACTGAGTCAAAGTAAAGTCACCATAGCCCTGGAAGGCAGTAGGACTGCTCTGTCATGACAGAAAAAGTGGTGGTTGAACCTGAGGGTCACCGCACCTCAGGTGAGGGACAAGTTTGAAAAGATGGAGCCTCAGCCAATGCAGGAATTGAAGAATGCAGATGCTGGAGATCAGAGTCAAGAGTGTGGTGCTGGAAAAGCACAGCAGGTCAGGCTGATGAAGGGCTTAGGCTCGAAATGTCGATTCTCCTGCTCCTTGGATGCTGCCTGACTGTTGTGCTTTTCCTGCATCACACTCTCTATCTAGGGATGGTGTTGATGGTCTCTGGTCATTGTCTGTAAGGGTTGATTTCATGAGTATGACTATGTTAGGCTGTGTTTAGATTAGATTAGATTACTTACAGTGTGGAAACAGGCCCTTCGGCCCAACCAGTCCACACCGCCCCGCCGAAGCGTAACCCACCCATACCCCTACATCTACCCCTTACCTAACACTATGGGCAATTTAGCATGGCCAATTCACCTGACCTGCACATCTTTGGACTGTGGGAGGAAACCGGATCACCCGGAGGAAACCCACGCAGACACGGGGAGAACGTGCAAACTCCACACAGTCAGTCGCCTGAGGCGGGAATTGAACCCGGGTCTCCGGCGCTGTGAGGCAGCAGTGCTAACCACTGTGCCACCGTGCCGCCCACAGGCTGTTCCTTGATTGGTCTGTGAGACAGCTCTCCACATTTTGGCACCAAAATCTAGATGTTAGTGAGGAGGACGTTGCACCATCGAGAGGGCTGATTCTGTGGTAGTATTTCCTAATGCCTTGTTAGATGCCGAATGGTCTATCCAGTTTCATTCCTTTGTTGAGACTTTGCAGTGATTAATACAGAGAGTAGCTGGCTGGGCCACTGTCAGGTTGGCAGGGTTTTTTTCGCCATTGACAATGGTTTCATGGAGATCAGGAGATTACTAATTCCAGTTTTTTTTTTCTTTAATTCAGACTCCACCATCTGCCAAGATGGGATTCGAACCAGGACTTCAGTCATTTGTTTTAATATTCTGGATAAAAGTTAAATACATCAGGTTTGTTCATTCGTTTTAAATATCACTTACCCAGGTTTTGTTTCTTTGTGAAACACTGTCCATCATCCTGTCTCCTCCATCCTTCTTTCCAACAACAAGTGTTTGGAGCACATGGAGTTTCTCTGTCACTCAGACTGAGATAATCCGATCTGTTGCTTCCCTCCCTCCCACTAGCCCACGGAGCCAAACTGCGTCACGTAGTGTTCCTGGTTTTTGTCCTAAACTGACATCTTTGTCCAATTTCATGTCAAGCCTTATCAGAGCTCACCTTGACCCTTTACCCTAATCTCACTAAACTACAGACTTTCCAACTCTCTTTCCTCCTCCTCCCCATCAGTCCCCCTCACCGATTCACAGATATTGTTCCTGTTCTGTCTTTTCTGGTTATGTCCTTCTCTCCCAAAATCCTGCTCCATTTCCACTCTCCCTTTCCTTTCTGAATTCCTTGCATTTGGTGTCCTTGGTCCCTTCTGTATCTCACCTACATACTGCCAGGAGGTAACATTGTGCAAAAGCACCATGTTGGGTTTCACATGTACACTGAAGATGCCCAACCCTTCCTCCCCATCATCCCTCTCCATTACTCCAATGTCACTCAGTTATCAAACTGCTTACCACACTCCCACTACTCGATTAGCTGCAGTTTCCTCCAATGAAACATTGTAATGGTTAAGCCCATTGCCTTACAAATTCCTTTCCCTTATTGCTGAGCCCCTCCCTCTCACTTGGAACTGTCTAAGGCAGAACTACACTCCTCACAGTATTGCTGTCATATCTGACCCCAAGCTGACCACCTGATCAGACACCTACACAAACACAAACACCAGGAATTCCAATCTCTTAAACGTTGTTTGTCTCCTCCTCACCCCAGCTCCATTGCTACTGAAACCCCTTACCCGCGTCGGTGTCGCCTTAAACTTGATGAATCTGAAACGGAACCCTTGATTCCGTAACTGACACAGAATCTGGTTTCGGACTCCCCCGTGATGGGAAACATCCTCTCACTATTTATCCTGTCAAACCGCTTAAGAATCTGGTGGTGGGGTTTGATTGTAGGTGGTGGAAATGGCAGAGGATGCTGTGTTGTATCTGGGTGGAAGGTAAGGACTTGAGGAGGGTTCTCTCCTTGCAGTTGGAGGTTTGGATTTCAAAGACAGAGGTGCGGGAAGTGGAGGAGACACATTCGATGGTATTGACTACGTGGGAGGGGAAATTGCAGTCCTTGAAAAACGGGGCAATTTGGTATGTTCAGGCTTTACTGGAACACTGCAGTAAGCATGAGACAGAGATGTTGGCCAGGGAACAGACTCATGTGTTAAAGTGGCAGGCAGCTGGAAGCTCGGGGTCTGTTATTGCAGCAGAACGTAGATCGTCAGTCGCCATTTCCGCCACCTCCAGTAAGATGCTACCTGACACAGTTCCTGTTTTCTCCATTAACAGCTATGCACCCTCCCAGCCAGATCGTAATCCACTCCTTTGTCTTTCCAAATGTTCCAGTCTCTCTTTGGGTTCTGTCCCTCCCTGTTATTTACTCCTTAACCCCTATCTCCTGCAATACAAAGATCTGCAGGTTAGTTGAATAGGCCAAGCTAAATTTCCCATAATGTTCAGGGATGTGTAGGTTAGGTGCATTAGTCAGGAGAAATGTAGAGTAATAGGGTAGGGAAATGGGTCTGGGTGGGATACTCTTCGGAGAAACACTGTGGACTTTTTGGGCTCAATGGCCTGTTTCCACACTGTCCGGATTCTAATTTTCCCAGCTCCCATCGGATCTGAGAAAGGGTTACTGGACAGATTTCTGTTCCCAGATGCTGTCAGACCTGCTGAGATTTCCCAGCACCTTCTGCTTGTTGTTCCTGATTGACACCATCCATACACCTTCTGGGTTTGATTTTTTTTCTTTTTTTTAATTTTTTTTTAGCACTGCCCTACAGATGACTTTATTTTACTTTTTAAACAGTGAAGTGAAGGGCAGACCCCTGTTTTATTTAATTTTTATTTAATTTTTTAACCCCCACACTACCGCCTAACTGCGGTAGTGCTTATTTTTTCCCCAGCACCCATGGTGTGTGTGTGCAGGCGTAAGACACAAAGTGCACGAATCTTTATTCAATCTCCACCACCAGGAAGATAGGAAAACACCCGAGTGGCCAGTGACAAGCACTGCCCTTCACATCAAAGGGCAATGCTGTGTGATCAAAACAGTGAAGGGGAGGGTAGGGACTAAATCAAAATAGAGTTGGACGGGGAAATAATGCACTCCACTCCCTGTGGCGCCCACCTCTCCCTGAACAACTCCAGGGTGTTGGTGGACACCGCGTGCTCCTTCTCCAAGGACACCCGGGCTCTAACGTAACCGCGGAAGAGGGGCAGGCAGTCGGCCCTAACGACCCCTCCATGGCCCGCTGCCTGGACCGGTTGATGGCCAGTTTGGCCAGGCCCAGGAGCAGACCCACGAGGAGGTCCTCGGACCTGCCCTCCCTCCTCCGTACCGGGTGCCCGAAGATCAGGAGCGTGGGACTGAAGTGCAACCAAAAGCAGAGGAGGAGGTTTTTGAGAAAATCAAAAAGGGAGTGCAAACGCCCACACCCAATATACACATGGTCCACGAACTCCACAGCGCCACAGAACAAGCAGTTGGGCTGGGAGTCCGTGAACCACCGCAATCTGCGGTTGCAGGGGACTGCTGCGTGCAACACCCTCCACCCCAGATACCCGAGAGGAAGGGGGAGGACTCCCGCGTAGAGAGCCCTCCACTGAGGATCCCCACCGGCCGGTGGCAAATGGGCACGCCAAGGCGTGTCCGGACGGTGGATGAGGGAGAAGAGGTGGACGGTGTGCAGCAGCAGTCGATACAGGGCCCTCCTTTTCACATCTTTGAAAGAAACAAAATTAAAATTCCGGAGGCGGCTCAGGTTGTGGGGCACAGGCTCCCGCGGGAAGTATGGGACCTTGGCGCCAAATGAATCACTTTAGACTGGGAAGTTTTAATTACCCTCTGTGCGGGTCATTAGTCTGAATTAGAAACTCTCGGTCCCGCGTTTGCAGCAGATGGGATAATGGCTGCGGCCCTCAGGCGGTGATAGGTCCTGGGATATGGTCGCCATCTTTATTGGGGGCAAGGTACAGGTGAGGCGCATGTGCATGTCCCCTTCCTAGGATGGGGGGTGCGATTTGAAGAGAGGCGTTTACACATCAAGCACATACCAAGCGAAAAGTATGTCTTTATATTCTTCCTGCACTGACTGAGAGTTTTGTTTTGTAAATTGATTTCATAGGATATTAAATCAGAATAATTGAGGCTGGGATCTCAAAAGCAAGTTATTAGAGTCAATGGAGTCATCAGGATCTGAATATCATTGGCTTTTAACTGTGGAAGGAGAAAGGTTTGTCTGATCTGTTTGTGGTAAAATATCTCCAATATTTTTGTTAAGCAGAAAGATGTACAAATTCATGGTTGGGTCACACTTTGGGTTTGTGCTCTGTTCTGGGCCCTGCAGCAGAGGAAGGAGATATTGGCCTGAAAGGGAGCACAGATTTATCCAGATTACACCTCGTCTCTTTGTAAGAACTGTCAGATTTAGACCCAATCACCCACTTCATGATGTTAACCTGTAAACTTCATATTTTCAATTACCTGCAAACTTCCCATTAAAAGTCCTTTTGGACACAAATTCCAGTACCTTTCATTTGGAATGTTCCAGCTTCTGACAACTGTCTGTTCATTCAGAAACTGCTGAGGTCCATGTTGACTCTGGGGTTACAAAGGGCTGAATTGAAAGGTGAGGTGCTGTCCCTGACCTCCCATTGAGATGCATTGGAACAGTACAGGAGGCTGAGGGCAGTGTAGGTATGAGCAGACAATGAAAATGACAGGGCTGCACTGTGAGGGCTGCTTGGCTCAATGAGAGTGTTTTGGAGTTGGGTGTAAACAGAGTGAGGGGAGACGGGGAGAAGGTGAAGCTGAAACTCCGTTTTAGTTCAGGCCGTTCAGAAATTCACAGTCCCAATGGGAACAGCCAGTTTTTAAGTGATACCTGCAGAGTATTTGTTAACAGTTTTTAAAGTATTTTTCCGGAGGGCAGTTCAGAGTTAACCACATTGCTGTGGGTCTGGAGTCACATGTAGGCCAGACCAGGTGAGGATGACCGTTTCCTTCCCTACAGGACATTAGTGAACCAGATGGGTTTTCTAACAATCAACATTGGTTCATGGTTGTCATTCGCCTTTCCATTCCAGATTGTATTGAATTCCGATGCTGCCGTCAGCCATGTTGGGATTCTAAACCTAATCCTCGGAACACTGTACATGTCACTCATCTGGCAGGAATACCATTAAGCCATTGCCTCCCTTTTTAACAATGTTTAAAAGAAAGTTCCATCATTCTACGTGTACAATTTGAGATAAAACACTGCAATGTCCATGTGTCAGGTCAGCCTCTCCAAAAGGTCAATCAACAGAAATTTGTTTGGCGGTGAAATATTTCACTTTTTTGGGCCAGTTTATGAAACACAAATGAATCTAAATAAAAATCTTATGCCACGGTCATGTAATTTCTGAAGCGGGAGGGGGATTACAGAGACAGGGAGGGTTGTGGGGCCAGAGGGGGATTGTTGTCCAAACATCACTGTGGTGTACATGGACTACAGCATTTCAGGGAGGTGGTTAACCACCACTTTCTCTGTCCACTCTGGAGTGGACAGAGAAGAGAAACAGAGACATTTCACAGCTGTCCTCAGAGAGACCTCACCCTTGGAAGTACTCAGAGCCGGGGATCAGCTCAGTGAGGTTCAGTCTCTTCAAATAACAATCTTAGTCGGTTTTATTTTATTCAATCTACAATAGTGAGTAAGGTAAGGATTTCTTTTTAATGTCTAAGGGTCTCTTGATTAAATGTTTAAGATATGAAACGTAAGCATTAAGTTATTCTCAGTCTGTATTTTTCGAGCAGTAAGACTGTGCCTTTGTCTTGGTTTGTAGATTGTTAAGGCGGAGAGATGGCCTGTTGTTGAGTGGCGTGCTGTTCCTGTCGGATGTGGGAGATTAGGGAGAGTTTTGATGACCCTGATGATGATGTCTGCAGGAAGTGTGATTGCAAATCCTATTGGATCACATGGATTGGTGGATGAGTGATTAAAGGCAGTGAGGAATTGAGAGGAGCTGGGGGTGTGATAGGTGGCAGTCTCAGGATTGCAGGATACTGCAGATACAGTCAGGTAGATGGGTTACCTCCAGGAAAGCGAGGAGGGGTAGGTTGGTACTGCAGGAGTCTCCTGTGGCTATCCCCATCTCAGACAAGTATATTGTTTTGGAAAATGTAGGTGGTAATAGACTTTCAGGGGAATGTAGCACTGACAGTCAAGTTACTGGTACTGAGAATGGCTTCTAACATAATGTGAGGTATATCCAGTTCCACACGATCGATGGTGACAGGGGACTCTCTAGTCAGGGGCACAGTCTGCCATTCCTGCAGCTGACAGTGAGAGATCAGAATGGGGTGGTGCTGCCCTGGTGCCAGTGTCAAGGATGTCTCACAGAGGGAGAAGAATATTCTCAAAAGGGAAAATAACCAGTGGGAGGACATTGTACATTGGTACCAATGGCATAGGAAGGGGAAAGGCACGGGGTCCTGACGAGCAGGGAGATTTGCTCGTGTCACTCGGGAGGCATTAATCCAGTGAGGGAGTCGGGGTAATCCTAAAGAGATAGTGAGAAAAGAGGTGAGTCTGAGGCTGGTACTGTTCACCAGTCAGACTGTCTAGGCAGGCAAGAGCAAGGCACAGAATGAGGTGGGACGGACCAGTTGCACTGCATTTATTTCAGTGCAAGAGACCTGACAGGTCAGGCAGGTGGGCTCAGGGTATGGTTTTGAATGTGGCACTGGGATATTACAGCAATTACAGAGGCATCACTCAGAGATGGATAGGACTAGCAGCTTAATGTTCCAGGGTATAGATGCTATAGCAAGGATAGAAAGGGGCCAACAGAGCAGGGAGAGAGGTGTTTTTGATTAGGGATAACATTATGGCTGGGCTTCGGGAGGATATTCCTGGGAGTACATCCAGGCAAGTTATTTAGTTGGTACTGAGAAATAAGAAAAGGATGACCATCTTACTGGGATTGTATTATAGACTCTCTCCCAATAGTCAGCGGGGAATTGAGATACAATTTTACCAGGAGACCACAGTTATCTGCAAGAATAATATGGATGCAATGATAAGGGTTTTTAACTTTACCAACATGGCCTCAGAGTGCTGTAGTGTTAAGGGCTTGGATGGAAAGGTATTTGTTCAGTGTGTACGAGAACATTTCAGATTCAGTTTGTAGGATGTACCTACTAGAGAAGGAACAAAACCTGACCTGTTTTCTTTATTCATTCACAGGATGAGCCTGTCACTGGCTCGGCCAGCATTTATTGCTGCGTTTACCCAGAGGGCAGTTAAGAGACAACCACATTGCTATAGGTCTGGAGTTCCATGCAGACCAGAACAGGTAAGGATGGCATTTTCCTTCCCTAAAGGTCATTAGTGAACCACATTGGTGTTTCCAACAATTGACAATGGATTCCTTGTCGTCACTAGATTATTTTTTCCGGATATTTATTGAATTTATGTTCCAAAATCTGCCGTGATGGGATTCAAACCCGGATCCTCAGAACATTATCTGGGTCTCTGGATTATCTGTCTAGCAATAATTTCACTCCGTCATCACTGCCTCTTAGGAAATGAGGCAGGGTGAGTGACTGAGGTATCAGTGGGGCAGCGCATAAGCACCAAAGATCCCACAGTATTGTGGTGCAGTGGTGAGCGCTGCTGCCTCAGCACCAGGGACCTGAGTTTGATTCCAGCCTCAGGTGACTGCCTGTGTTCAAGTTGGCACATTCTCCCCAGTATATGTGAGGGTTTCCTTCAGGTGTTCCAGTTTGCTCCCACAGTCCAAAGATGTGTAGGTTCGTTGGATGAACCATGTTAAATTTCACAGAGTGTCCAGATGCAGTATATGAGGTTTTGGAATGTGCAGGCAAATCTCTGCCTCATGTGAGAAGATCCTTTTCGGGTCTTGGACAGAGGTGAGAGGGAGGTGTGGCCGCATGTTTTACATCTCCCATGGCGGCAAGGGAGGGTCAAGGGTGTGGAGCGTGGGTTGGTGGGAGGGTGTGGACCGAACAAGGAAGGCGCAGCGGGAATGGTCTCTGCGGAATGCAGATAGGGGTTGGAGAGGGAAATATGTCTCTGGTGGTGGGGTCTGACATTAGGTAGCAGAAATAACAGAGGTTAATGCGCTGTATCTGGAGATTAGTGGGGTGGAAGGTGAAGACCGCAGGGTTATATTCTTTATTGTGGCTGGAGGGGTGGGGTAAAGGCAGAGGTGCGGGAAGTGGAGGGTATGTGTTGGAGGGCATTGTTGATCAAGTCAGAGGAAATTTACGGTCCTTGAAGTCGGCCTTTCTGGGATGTCCTGGAGTAGGATCCAAAGAGATTAAACAAATATATCACAGACAAAAGATTAACTGGACCAGAGAATAGGATCCCTTAAAGGTCAACAATGCTGTCTATGGAACCACAGGGGGTGCGAAAGATATGCAAATATTTCACGTCATTTTTACTGGAGAAGTATATGGAAGCTCGAGAGTTTGGAGAAATAAACAGTGATAACTTGAAAAGTGTCCATGTTACAGAGGAGGTGGGACTGGATGTCTTAAATCGCATCAAGGTGGATAAAGCCCTGGAACCTGATCAGGTGTATCCTGGAACTTTCTGGAAATCTAGGGAAGTGATTGTTGGGCCTCTCCTGAGGTATTTGTATCATTGATAGTGACAGGTGAGGTGCCATTATTTTAAAAACGTGGTAAGGAGAGGCCATGGAACAAGAAAACAGTGAGCCTGAAGTCAGTGGCAGGCAAGTTGTTGGAAGGGATTCTGAGGGACAGGATATCCATCTATTTGGAAAGGTAAAGAATGATCAGGGAGAGTCGATGTGGCTTTGTACATGCACAATTGTGTCTCACTAACTTGAGTGAGTGTTTTGAAGTGTCAAAGAAAATTGATTAAGCCAAGAGGTGAACGTTGTTTATATGGACATTCAACAAGGTTCCACAAAGCAGACTGGTTCGCAGGGTTAGATAACATGGAATGCAGGGAGAGCAAGCCATTACAAAACTGCCTTGATGGTAGGAGACAGAGGATGATGATGGAGGGTTGCTTTGCGGACTGGAGGCCTGTGAGCAGCAGTGTGCTGCAAGGATGGATATTGGGCCCTTAAATAAATGACTTGGATGTGAATATATGAGGTATGGTCAGTAGGTTTACAGAAGACACCAAAATTGGAGGTGTAGTGGACAGTGAAGAAGGTTAGGTCAGAATACCACAGGATCTTGATCAGATGGGCCATTGGAGCAAGGAGTGGCAGTCGGAGTTCAATTTAGATAAATGCGAGCTGTTGTATTTTGGAAAGGCAAATCAGGGCAGGACTTATACACTTAATGGTAAAGTCCTGGGGAACGTTGCTGAACAAAGGGACCTTGGAGTGCAGGTTCATAGTTCCTTGAAAGTAGAGTCACAGGTAGGCAGGGTAGTAAATGCAGCATTTGGTACGCACCCCGTTATTGGTCAATGCATTGAATGCAGCTGTTGTAACGTCATATTGTGGCTGTACAGGGCACTGATTACAGCTCTTCTGGAATTCTGTTTTCAGTTCAAAACTCCCTGTTCTTGGAATAATGTTGAGAAACTTGAAAGGGTTCAGAAAACATTTGCAGGGACTTTGCCAGGATTGGACGGTTTGAGCTATTGGGAAAGGCTGAATAGGCTGGGAATATTTTCCCTGGAGGGTTGGAGACTGAGAGGTGATCTTATAAAATTATGAAGAGCATGGATAAGGTGAGCAGTCAGGGACTTTTTCCCAAGTTCGGTGGGTCCAGAACTAGAGGGCACAGGCTTAAGGTGAGAGGGAAAAGATTTAAAAGGGATTAAGGGGCATCTTGTTCATGTTGAGGGCATTGCAAGTATGGAATGAACTGCCAGAGGAAGGGGTGGAGGTTAGAACAATAACAGCATTTAAAAGACATCTGTTTGGGTACATGAAGAGGAAGGATTTAGAGGGATAAGGGTGAACCGCTGGCAAATGGGACTCCATTCACGCTCTCCGTTATTGGTCAATGCATTGAATACAGAAGCTGGGATATCATATTGTGGCTTGAGAGGACGTTGATTAAGCCACTTCTGGAATTCTATTTTCAGTTTGAATTACTCTGTTCGTGGAAGGATGTTGTGAAACTTGAAAAGGTTTGGACAAGATTTACAAAAACGTTGCCAGGATTGGAGGATTTGGCCTCCAGGGAGAGGCTGAATAGGCTGGGCTATTTTCTCTGGAGAGTCAAAGACTGAGAGGTGACTTCATGGAGATTTATAAAATCACGAGGGGTGTGAATAAGGTGAGCAGCCGGGGTCCTATTTCCTCAGGTTAGGTGGATCCAAAACTAGAGCACCTGGGTTTAAATTGAGAGGGGAAACATTTAAAAGGGATCTCAATGGCAATGTTTTCAAGCTGAGTGTGGTGTGTGTATGGGAGGGGCTACCAGATGAAGTAGTGAAGGCTGAAAAATCACGACATTTTAAAAGGCTTCCAATTGGGTACATGAATAGGAAGGGTTTTGATGGATACAGGCCAATAGATGGTAAATGGGAATCCATTAGTTCAGGATTCCTTGTTGGCACGGACGAATTGGACCGAAGGTCTGTTTCTTTGATCTTAATAAATTAAGATGCACTCCTCTCTTTTGTGGAGAGCTAGCTGAAGCACAGATAATTATCCTTGGAGTTGAGAAGGTGAAGCAGTGATTTCGATCTGGTACAGATTTGGTTCCAAGGTCTTGAATTTGCAGAAAGAGAGAGGAATTGTTAATACTGTCACAATTTTTAGTAACTACTTTCAAGTAATTGGCAAGAAATAAAAGGTTAAAATGTGAACACTATTTTACTCAGTAAACTCTGAGCATCTGGAACAGTCTGAACGACACAGATTCAGCAGGTATTCTGAAACAGACTTGGAATTTTACTTTTTAAGGAAAGACTTGGGGGGCTGTGGGCACATGGGAGGGGACTTGGGACAGATTTGCAACATCTCCAGCGGGAGTGAGTACAGCCCCGATGGGCTGAATAGTCCCCAGGCCCTGTGCTCTGTGATACTGCCCCATTCACTGTGAATGATTAAGCTCATCCCAGGGCAGAGTGAGGGATTAGCCCTTGACTCTCATCACAATGGGGCCCGGCTGATCAACGGCAGCTCCAGACCAATGGGAGGAGAGTCTGTGTGGTCCTGCAGCCAATGGCATTGAATGAGGGGTGTGGCCAGCAAGACAACACCTGTCGATGAGCTGTGCAGGTGCAGTGTCACTGTTTGGGGTTGGGAGAGACAGCAGAGACTGGGACAGAGGCTGTGGGACCTGAATTACAAACTCCCGGTCAATTAAAACCAAAAGAACTGTGGAAGATCTAAATCAGAAACAACAACCAGGAGGTTCTGGAAAAGCTCAGCAGGTCTGACAGCATCTGTGAAGAGAAATCAGAGTTAAAGTTTCAGACGCAGTGTCCCTTCCTCAGGACAGATGTTAGTGAGAAAAAAAAGTCAGTTTATGTGCAGAAGTTAGTGTGGGGGGGGGGGCGGATAAAAGGAGTAAAGGATAGATGGGGATAGACTGAGAAGAGCGGTTAGGTAAAGGAGTGGATAACGATCTGGCTGGGGGAAGGTGATTAGCTGTTAATGGAAACTGTTAGTGGCTAACCATAGGTAGTGTGTAATGGCAGACTGTGAGAACAAGGCCTGGTGTGTGGGGTAGGGGGCTTCGACATGAGGTTGTTAACCTATGGTTAACCACTAACTGTCTCCAGTATAAGCTGTTCCCCACCTATATCACTCCACGATTGGAGTTGACGAGGACACAAACCTTTGGAATATCCTCCCTAACTCCCTCTCTCCGTTTTAAAGATGTATCCAAAAGTCGTTCTCTTTAATCAACGTTTCCATCATTCGTGAAGCATTTGATGAGATTTGTCAATGTGAAAGGCTCCATACAATGCAGGTAGTTGTTGTTATTTCCTGACATCAGGAAAAACAGGGAGGAGCCCTCTCTCACTCATACCTGACGAACAACAGCAAAAGCAGGAAGCGCTGAGCATGCTCCAGCCCACAATGGGCCTCGGATAATTGATGTCAGCGCAGGACTAGTAAGAGTGGGGTTACGGGGGCTAGAGGTGCTAGTTGGTCCTTCAACCAATCGGAGTGAATGAGGGGCGGGACAATACTCAACCATGTGATAAACTTCACTGACAGCACAGTGTTGTTGTGACCAAGGCATTGGAAATGTGTGAAGGTGAAGGACAGGGGAAAGGAAAGACATATTGACCAGGAAGAGAAGGAAATTTTCATGGTATGGAATGAGAGGTTTTACAGAACTTAGTGCACATTGTAAAACACAAATTTGAAAATCCAAATTCGGCACCATATTCCCTCCCTATGATGCATTTTGCACTACCTGAAATATCAACTGTGTGTTTCTCCCTCCACAGATACCAGTGATCAATGCCAAGGCCCCATTGCCTGTGCAGAAGGTGATGTTTGACTTCCTTCTACAGCTGCAGTTCGTGTGGTGAAGGTGCTCCCACAATGTGGTCGAGTAAGAGCTGTTATAGATTATTCACTCAGCGACAGTGAAGAGTTGACATTGTGTGTGCAAATCAACAACAGTTTGTTTTTTTATCATGTTTATAATTCCACAGAAATACTATTGAGAACTTCTGACATAAGGCCACAGATGGGGATATTAGGTCAGGTGATCAAACGAATTGCCAAATAAACAGGTTTTCAGGAATACCTTAAAGGAGGAAAGCAGGTCTGAGGGGGTAAGGGTGGGAATTCCAGACCGTCTTGCCTTGCCAACAGTAGAAACAGCCAGACAGGTGAAGCAATGAATAAACACATCGTTGGGAGTCTGAAAGAAAATGAGTTGTCGGGGTCTCACAGGTTGTGTGGTGCAGGGAGACAGGGATGTTCACAGCCAGGAATTACTCAAGGGAGAGAATTTTAAATTGTTGCTTGTTAATAGGAGCCTTTTGATGGATCAACAAGTTTTCGTACAAGTGAGCACTTGGGCAGGAGGGTTTTAGATAATCTTGAGATTACATGGAAGTTGAATGTGGGAGGCTGGCCAGGGGTGTTTGGATAATGAAGTCTGGAGATAACACAGGGATGGACAAATATTTCAGTAAATGGGCTGAGACTAGGGTGGAGTTGGGTGATGTCACTGATGTAGGAATAGTGCTTTTGGAGTTGGGCTGCTCCTCCTCCTCATCACTCCCCCTCCCCAATTCACAGATATTGTTCCTTGTTCTGTCTGTCTGTCTTTTCTGGTTATGTCCTTCTCTCCCATTCTGCTACAAACTAATATTTGACCCCACCGTTGTTGGAAAAACCGACTCCATCCCGACTCTCCCTTTCCTTTCTGAATTCCTTGTATTTGGTGTCCCTTAAGGATCTCTCCTTGGTACCTCCTGTTTCTCACCTACATACTGCCAGGAGGTGACATCGTCCAAGAGCACAGTGTTAGGTTTCACATGTACACTGACAATGCCCAGCTCTCCCTCCCCATCATCCCTCTCCATTACTCAGTTATCAAACTGCTCATCACACTCCCACCAAGCGATTGGCTGCAATTTCCTGCAACGTTGCAATGGTTAAACCCATTGCCTTCAGTTGCTATTACAAATTACTTTCCCTTACTACTGAGCCCCTCCCTCTCCCTGGGAACTGTCTGAGGCAGAACCACACTCTTCACAATATTGCTCTCATATCTGACCCCAACCTGACCTTCTGATCAGACACCTACACAATCACAAACACCAGGAATTCCAATCTCTTAAATGTTGCTTGTCTCCACCTCACCCCAGCTCCATTGCTACTGAAACCACTGACCCGTGTCGGTGTTGCCTTAAAGTTGACGAATCCAAAACACAACCCGTGATTCTGCGACTATCCCAGAATCTGGTTCCAGACTCCCTCTTGATGGAAAACATTCACTCAGTATTAACCCTGTCAAACCCCTTGAGAATCCTACATGTTACAATGAGATCCCTTCTCATTCTTCCCAAATCCAGTGAGTAGAGTCCCAACTTCTTCAGCCTTTTCTTAAAAGATAATCCCTGCAAACCAGGATTCATCCCAGTCAATTTTTTTGTGTGAAATGCCTCTGATGAAATGATGTATTTCCTTAAATAAAGGGACCAAAACATCTGTCATTACTCCAGATGTGGTCTGACTTGCACATTTTAAAGTTACTCTCAGGTATATACTCCAAACAACTCCCTTTAGACTTGCACAGATGTTGTTGGAAATGCTCAGCATGCAGCATCTGTGAAGAAAAATCAGTTAAAGTTTCGGGTCTGGTCACCCTTCCTCAGATAAATTAACTCTCATTTCTTTTCACAGATGCTGCTAGACCTGCTGAGCTTTTCTAGAAACTTCTGTTTCTCTTCCTGGTTTACAGCATATTCAGTTGGTTCGGTTTTCATATCCTTTAAACTTGCCATCTCTCCTCTAGAATTTGTCATTTCCACTTTGGAAAAAAGATTCACATTTGTTTGGACTCCCCTACCCTGGGAAAAAAATAAACCATGACTAGTCACCCTATCATTGCTCCTCATAATTTTATAAAGTTCGATAAAGCCACCTAAAGTGTCCAGTGCTGCAGGGAAATAGACTCAGCCTATTCAGCCTCTCCCTATAGTTCACATATTCCAATACTGGCAACACCCTGGAAAAACTTTTCTGAACTCTTGCAAGTTTCCCAACATCTTTCCTGTAACAGGGAGACTGGAATTGAAAGCAGTCTGGGAATTCCAAAAGTGGCCGAGCCGATAAACTGTACAACCGAACCATGATCTCCCAACTCCTATCCTCAATGCACTGCCCAATAACAGCTTGCACACTGCACACCACCTTCACCGACCTGTCGACCTTCAACCACACTTTCAAGGAACTATTAACCCACACTGCACGGTCTGTTTGTCTGTCAACACTTCCCAGGAACTTGTCATTAAGAGGTTGAGTCCTATTCTGGTAACATCTTTCTGAAATCAGGGAGACCACAATTGAATACAGTATTCTAAAACTGACCTCACCAATGCCCTACTCAGCCACAACGTGACCTCCTAATCCCTATACTCAGTGACGGAATCCCTACAGTGTGGAAACAGGCCTTTCGGCCTGTGAGACCATACCAACCATCGGAACAGCATTCCACCCTAACTCTGTACCCTACCATTACCCAAAGCTCATCCTGCTAACCTGCATGGCTTTGGATTTGTGGGACGAAATTAAGACCACCCAGAGGAAGCCCACGTAGACACACAGGGAGAATGTGCAAACACCACCCAGACAGTGGAATCGAACCAGAGTCCATTTATTGATCAGCACATTTCATTCAATGTTAGTGTCCCAAATGCCACGTTCAGCACCTGATCTCTCTGAAACTCGAACTTTCCAATAACTATGCAGTTGTTCTGAGCCCTTCAGAGGGAAATAAGGTGAGGAGGAGAAAACGGGAACAGGGTTGAGTTTTAGATCTATAAAATAACTCTCCATCTTCCCCCTCTGTTCCGCTATCTCCCCACGCTCTGTCTGCTCCCCCCATCTCCCCCCGCTCTTTCTGCTCCCCCCACTCTGTCTGTACCTCCCCTCTGTTGGCCTGTTCACCCCACCCGCCCCCCCCCCCCCCAGTTGGCCTGTCCCCCTCCCTCTGTCGGCCTGTTGTCCCCCCCTCCCTCTGTCGGCCTGTCCCCACCGGCCTGTCTCTTCACCCCCCTCCCGCAATCGGCCAATTCTCCTCCCCCCTCTGTCCGCCTGTTCGCCCTCTCCCCCCCACCCCCGGTCTGTTCCCCTCGCCCTTTCTGTCAGTAGCAACCCCCGCCTCCCACCCCCCGTTCCCCTCCTCTCTAATCCCACTTTCTGTCCTGACTCGTCTCTGTGCCACCCCTCTCTATCCCCCCCTCTCTTTCCCCATCATTTCGGTCCCACCCCTCTCGATCTGCCTACCCTCCCTCCCAGTCCCCTAGTTCTGTACTCCCCCCTCCGTATGGAAAATATTTTGTCTATTTACCCTATCCATTCCCTGCCTGATTTTAAAAATCTCTTTCAGGTCACCATTAAGCCTCTGACGCTCCAGGGAAAACAGCCTATCCAACCCTGGCAATATGCTATAATTCTTTTCTGATCTCTTTTAAAGTTTAATAACATCCATCTGATAGGAAGGAGGACAGAATTCTATGGAATATTGATTCGGCAACTTTTGCAATGTCCTGTTCAGCCGCAATATGATCTGCCAACCCCTATAGTTAATGCTCTGACCAATAAAGACAAACAGACAAACTGTGGCCTTCACTACCGTATCTACCTGCTACTCCACTGTCAAGGAACTATGAACCTGCACTCCAAGGTCTCTGTTTCGCAGCACTCCCCAGGAACTTACTATTAACTGTATAAGTCCTGCTAAAATTTGATTTTCCAAAATGCAGCAGCTCGCATTTTTCTAAACTGAACCCCTCAGCTCATTCACCCATCTGATCCAGATCCTCTTTTACCCTGGGGTAATCTTTTTCACTGTCTACTACACCTCCAATTTTGGTGTCATCTGCAAACTTACTTACAATACCTCTTATGTTCACATCCGAATCATGGATATAAATGACAAAAAGTAGTGGATCCAGCACCGATCCTTGTGGTACTCCACTGGTCACAGGCCTTCAGCCTGAAAAGCACCCTCTGCCTTCTACCTTCGAGCCAGTTTTGTACTCCATGCGATCTAACCTTGCTGACCAGTCTCCCATGAGGAACCTTGTCAAACACGTTACTGAAGTCCATGTAGATCATGTCCATGCTCTGACCTCAGCAATCCTCTTTGTTACTTCTTCAAAAAAACTGAGTCAAATTCATGAGCTATGATTTCCTATGCACAAAGCTGTTATTCGTATCCAGGATTTAGCTCTGCACTTTGGTGTCTGCATTGCCCAGTTATAGGGGTTAATATTCTGGATGAAGTACAAGTACACCAGCATTTTGTCAGTGACTCTGTATTGAGTCTTGTTAATGTCACCAACACAGGTGAGTTCCTTTTGAAAGGCAGTCCCTGTATCCCTTGCCCACCAGGAAATAGTGTAAGTGTCCTTACCTCTGGACCAGGGGGATCAGGCTCAGAGTTGAGTAACAGCATCTTTGAAGAGGCTGATGAGTAAACCTGCCCAAGCCACCAGGCCATACTGTCTCCCAGCTGTCCCTGCCTGAGCCTCCAAACTGAACCTTCCTGTAGTTTCTCTCCTGTCAGACTCTCCCATTGCTTAGTTTGTCCAGGATCCCCTCCTGCTGCTGCACTGATCCTGTCCCTCACTGACCTGTCCATCCCCCAGTGTTCTGCAAATTCATTCATTGTTTACAATCCGTTATCCCAGTACTCCAGCCCCGCCCCCTCCCGTCGATAGAGACGGCTCAGTGGTTAGCACTACTGCCTCACAGCACCTGGTACCCGGGTTCGATTCCGGCCAAGGACGACTGTCGGTGTGGAATTTGCGCATTCTCCCAGTGTTTGAGTGAGTTTCCTCTGGGTGCTCTGGTTTCCACCCACAATCTAAAGATGTGCAGGGCAGGTGAATTGGCCATTCTAAATTGCGCACAGTGTTAGTTAGGGGGAATGGGTCTGTGTAAGTTACTGTTTGGAGGGTCAGTATGGACTTGTTTGGCGGAAGGGCCTGTTTCCATAATGTAGGGACTCTGATATATTGGTTAGTAGCTGATGTCAATCACCCGGACTCCTGTATGATTGGGAGCAAGTGCTGTAGGAGGGGAGACAAGTGCACGGGCGCAGTGCTGGCCAATTGTGGGAGTAAGCACAGTATACGTCAGTGCCTTGGAAGGAGGCTGTGGGTGTGAGGGATTAACCTGTCATTAGCAGCTTCATCCCTCTGGCAGCAGGACCCTGGGGAATGGCCCCTTTCTTGCTACCCTGACATGTGATCAGACTATCAGTGGTGCAGCGTTTTGCAGAGGTTATAAGAACTCTTGTGAAGATTCAGGGTTGTTATGGAAAGGGAAAAGGATGGACCTGCAATTAGAATTCTAATTTGGCTCATATTAGTAAGATGGGTCTTGGCCAGAGTGTGCAGGAAGCAGTGTATGCAGGATGGTTCTCATCAGGAGCTAGGAAACTGAATTCGAAGAGAGAGTGTGTGAGAAATGGTTGTGGAGGAAAGTAGTGGGGGGATTTGTTTGGATTTCAGTTCACAGAAGAGAGAAATTGTGAGACTGAGGTTTAAAGCTTTGGGGGAACAAGGAAACTACAGTTTAATACTACAATTGTCTTATGAATTTCCATCCTGTATTAACAGTGGTAACTTGTGTGCTCTGTTGTAGGGTACTGAAAGCATGGAGTTGCGGATGAGAAATACAAATTGAACTTCATGTTCAGATGTGATAGTTACTTGATCCGTGCCGATCTGAATATCATTGGCCTTTTCATCTGGAAGGAAAGGTGTGTATTCTGTCCGTGGGCGAATATTTCAAATCTCAGTGTGACTGCAAAAGTACTGAGATACAGCCAAGTCCATGTCAGCATGGTGAGTGTGGAGAGAGATTTCATTTGTTTTTGAAAGTCTGAAAAAGCATGCCACATTTCCCAGGAACAATTAAGCCACAACTTTGCTTTGTAGAAGGACAAGTCTTTAATTAACCATACAACCAGAAAGACACAAGGATACCTGCACCATGCGAAACACTATGAAAACGGGATTGTTGTAAAGGGGTTCATTCTCGATCATGGATTGTAATCCATTGGCATTGTCACGTCGGTTCCAGCGCCATGGGGAAATACTGGAAATATGATGAATGTAATGTAGGTTTCAGTTATTAAACTGTAAAAAGTGCAGAACAATTTACAAGGATGTTGCCAGGGCTCAGGGGTCTGAGTTATAGGGAGAGATTGGACAAGCGAGGATTTTATGTTCAGAGCAGAGGAAACTGAGGGGGTTCTTTTTTAGAAGTGTATAAGACCATGAGAGGCATGGATAAGGTGAATGCAATCAGTCTTTTTCCCAGGAATTCAAGGATTGGACGGCTTGATTGGATCAGTTTTAGGTTAGAGGAGAAAGAATAAAAGGGAAGCTGAGGGGCAACTGTTTTACACAGAAGGTGGTATGTATATGGAATGAGCTGGCAGTGGAAGTGGTTCAGGCAGGATCACTCACAACAGGTAAAAGACATTTGGACAAATACATGGATAGGAAAGGGTCAGAAGCAGATGGGCCAAGTGCAGGGAAATGGGGTTAGCGTGGATGGACATTCTGGTCGGCATGGACCAGTTTTGACCAAAGGGCCTGTCTCTGCTGTAGGATTCTACAACTCCTAAGTGCATCTGCTATTTCTCCCACTAACTCTGGTATCCTGGGATGTATTCGATCAGGGCAATGAGACCTGTCTACCTTTAGCTCCATTATCATATCCAGTTCTAACTCTTTCACGATAATGGTTATTATCTATGTCCTCACCCTCCTTAGTCTCCTTATCCATTACTGCCATGCTCTTCGTATCCTCCACTGTGAAGACTGACTGCTGTGTGCTCATATTTCTGAACCCTGCTGGATAGGAATAACTAGGCACAGAACTCTGAGAGGTCTTCTTTGATTCTTTATTGATGAAACATGGCAGTTACATGGATAGTGTACATGCAAAATACCTCAGGCAGCATCAGGTAACTCCCCGCTTGTCCCATGTACAGCTCCCTTTCTTATACCTTTGTGGTTTGGGACTTTGAATAGAGACTGTCTCTCAGTATTATCTCCATGGCAACGGCAGTTAGAAAGTCTAGTTCAGTTCAGCACTTTGTGGTTAAACCACACACCCCTCCCCCACGCCCCTGTGGATCCCTCAGCATCTGACAGGCACTTCAGTTTCAGTGGGTTATCTATCAGGATTCTGATGTGGAGGAGCCGATGGTGGGGTGGACAAAGTTAAAAACCACACAACACCAGGTTATACTCCAACACGATTATTTGGAAGTACAAGCTTTTGGGGTGTACTGTGATTTTTAACTTGATCAGGATTATCTCTATGGTAACAGTTAAGTGCTTCAACAATGACAGAGGCCATATGTTCCCCACACAATAGGTTCCCCTCTAGCAGTGTAAACTGCTATTCTGTCCCTGGGGATAGCTACTCATCACTTTTCTCCCCCAATCCCATCTCGCTTTCTGTTGATCTTTAAAGTTTTTCTAAGCTCCTAGTTTCTCCTTGGTCTTTGACAATCTGTATGCATTCTATTTCAGTTTGATAGACTCTCTTATTTCCTGAGCCACCCACGGCAGATTATTCATTTTCCTACAGTCCTTCCTTTTCCCTGCTATATAATTTTGCTGAGCACTTAAAAAATTTGCTTTGATATTCTTGCACTGTCAGTCAACCTTGCTACCATAAAGTCTTTGTTTCCAGTCTACATTAGCCAACTCCTGCCTCATCCTATTGTCGTCTCCTTTTGTTTAAGCACTGGATCTTGGGAGTGGATCTAATTTTCCAGCTTTCCATCTGTGTTCTAAGTTCAAACAGACTTATCAGAAGCCTTTTATCAGATTACGAGGGGAGGCGATGTTTCCTGGGAGTTTTGGTTTTCATTGTCAGTGACCTTGGCTTTGTAATAAAGTACAGGATAGATATTCACAACAGCGTACTCTGGACGGTGTGAATGTACGACGCAATCTAAAACCATAACTCACTGTCTCCCTTCAGTTTAAAATTGCAAAATCATTACCTCCTACACGCTTCCTCACTATCTAAGTTTGGAACGCTAATCCACCTGAGTATCTGTCGTTTTGCAGTTCTCCTTCTGTGAGCTGTGAAGTGTTCTATTCCCCCCCCCCCATTTCTCCTACCTAGAAGTATTATCTTAGATTAGATTATATGACAGTGTGGAAACAGGCCCTTCGGCCCAACAAGTCCACACTGACCCACCGAAGCAATACCCACCCAGACACTTAACCTAACACTACGGGCAATCTTAACATGGCCAATTCACCTGACCTGCACATCTTTGGACAGTGGGAGGAAACCGGAGTACCCGGAGGAAACCCACGGAGACCGTGCAAACTCCACACAGTCAGTCGCCTGAGGCCGGAATTGAACCCGGGTCTCTGGCGCTGTGAGGCAGCAGTGCTAACCACTGTGCCAACCGCTGTTCCACCATGCCGCCCATCACACAGCTGTGTGAATGGGTCACATACTTCTTTGTTTCTCATTGGTTGATTCCAGTGTTATCTCACGCAGCTGAGCAGCCTTCCCACGTTTATCATGACGCCATTTTGGGTTTTTTAAAAATATATAATCACCAGCAGTAAACCACCCGTGTAACCAATTGAATATTTACAAACAAAGTCCATTACGGGCAAAGCAAACCATTACAAATGACAGAGGTGGAAGGGACCAAATCAAAGTAGAGTTAGGGGTGAGGGGGAAGCAGTGGGGGTAAAGCACTGTATCTCCTGCGATGCCCACCTGGATCGAAAGGCATCGAGAGCATTGATACATACCACATGCACCTTCTCCAAGGACACTCTGCTGTGTAGCCTTTATCCTCAATCATAGAATTGAATCCCAATAGTGTGGCAGGAGAGCATTGACCCATGAAACCCCACCAACCATCCAAAGAGCATCCCACCTGGAGCACTCCATCCTTGTAACACTGCATTTCCCATGGCTGATCCACCGAGTCTGCATAAACCTGGACACTATGGACAATTTCGCACAACTGATCCACCTAACAGACAAATATTTGAACTGTGAGAGGAAACCAGAGCACCTGGAGGGGGTCCACACAATCATAGGGGAATGTGGGAACTCCACGCAGGCCGTTGACCAAGGCTGGACTCCAACCTTGGACCTGGTGCTGTGAAGCAGCAGTGCTCCAGTCACAATTTAAATCAAAACAGATGATCCCTGCTCTTTGTCACATTGCTGTTTGTGGAGACTTATTGCCCAGAGAGAGATCCTGAGGTTCAGAAAGAGACAAGATAAATTCAGTCAATTCCTGCCGGGTTAACGTGATTAACAACAACATCAATACTCCAACAGTGCCATCAGACCTCCTATCTACTCTATCATTTACGATTTTTAACCCATGGGATGTTTGTTACCAGCTTCGATGACAGCCATAATGCTCTGACCACTTTGACGGAGCCAGTGCAAGTCAGTTCTAATAGTTATCAATAGATTGAATCTAAACAGGATGCCCCACAACAGGAAGTGCTCTGACACTCAATGCCTGTAAGCCAAGGTCATTTTCCTAAAACCACTCACGTCTGGCAATACCATTGAAGATATTTTATGCAGTAACGTTTCAGTCTCAATTGACAGTTCCAGTCCATGAAGCAGCCAGTAACATGCACCAGTGAATTGAGTTCTAACAGCAGCATTGCCCTGGCAGAAGAGATTGAGGAGCCTTAAGCTGTCTTCTCTGGAGTATCTAAACATGAAACCCTTCAAAGGAACAAAAATCTTCAAGAGCTCGAGAGGACAGATACAGGAAGGATGTGCTCCTAGGCTGGTGTGCCTGGAATAAAATAAACACTAACTACGGTATCTTTACCCAGCATCCCCTTTAGCTGCATTAATGTTTAAGATTTATTTGCTGCTTAAATTACACTCCCAGTTTTAACTGCTGTAATGTTGATGACTATGCAAATGTATAAAATATAATTTAATCTATCACAAAACCTTTCTGTACCTGTGTCTCACTTGTGCTCACCGAGACACTCATTCAATCTGACCTCTTTACAAACCCTGCCCTGATATTTCCTTAGAGGGCTCAGAATGAAATATTCACTGTATTATTACTGTGCAAAAGGAGGCTGATTGGCTCATCAGCTCTCCAAAGGATCACCTCACTGAATGCTATTCTTCTCCCTTTACCCAATAAACCTTCCTATTCGTCCTCTTCCAATAACACCGGCGAGTTCACAACTAACCACAGTGATCAGATTTGTTTTGTTTGTTCGTGGGATCACGGCATCACTTGCTGGGTCAGCATTTGTCATCCATTCTAACTGCCCAAGAGATGGTTCAGAGTCAACCCCATTATTCAGTGTATGGATTCACATGTAGGCTGGATCAGGTCAGAATTAACAGTTTCTCAGACCCAGTGACATGAAGAGTTGATTTCTGGCCTATTATCTTATTTCTGAAATGATAATGAATAATGTTTGCAGTTGAATTAAAAGAGAAAGACCAAAATGTGTTTTATTTTGATTGACCACATCCTCCTATTTTCTAAGTTGTTATTGACAGTCTCATTCCCCTCGCACCAGAACCTATTCCAGAGAGTGTTACAGAAAAGGCAGAATGGTCAGCTGCAGGTGGTCACTTGACCGGTCGCTGGACCCAAAGGTCCACTCTCCACAGATGCTACCAGATCTGATTTTTCCCAGCAATTTCTGTTTTTGTTCCTGATTTCCCAGCATTTGCAGATGTTTCGTTTTTGATCTTGTCTGGTGCAGAGGAGTTTATTGATGAGTTTGGATGGTTTTGAAAATTGCAACTTAGGCCACAAATCAGCCATGATCTATTGAATGGCAGAGCAGGGTTGAAGGGCTGAATGGCTTCCTCCTATTCCAATGAAAGTTATCCATCTGCAGCTTGTGGTAACATTTCCCCTCAATGATCACTTCACATCCATGTCTAACACACTGTTACTGACTGAACAAACCTCCTGTGTTTAAACTAAACCTACTCATGTTCAGTGGTTCCTTCCACTGCCACCCGGATTTAACTCTCATCATGGGATGCTGTCTCGTGTTACTGCGGGAATGCCCACAAGGACTAATCCTGGAGCATGTATCCCCTGGGATCCAAAAATCCTGTTTATTTCCTTCTTCCTATTTAATTCTGGCACTGAACTCTCGGTTTCAATCCATTCTCCTGTCATGCTCTTCAACATGCCCATGTGGGTGGACGAGAGGCAGCTGGCACCTGAGATTGTGGGGGGAGGCAGATTCAATCAGGGATTTGGGAAAACACTCAGACAATGACACATCCATCTGATTGTTGACTCAGACAGATAGGCAGAAAGAAAGATGCACATTTAGATAGTAGCTTTGATGATCTGGAGCAATGAAACAAGCTTCAAACGCAGTGATTTCAACCTCAAATCTCTGAAAACACAGACGCAAAGCTTCTTACTTGTACCAGGTTGTCTCTCAGCCTCCTGTTTTCTTAAGAAAAGAGTTTTAAGCTGTTAAGCCTTTCCTGGTGATTATAACCACTGTGTTTCTGTCAGATTTGTGACTGAACCTTTATTTTCCTGTTGTGAGTGATGCTAGTAGAAGAAACAGTTCCTGACTTGTGACAGCTTTCAGTTGGAGTATTTATATTTACACATTCATTCCCACCCTCACATACAGGGTGAAATTGATGTAAAACCGAAGGAAAGGATTGAGTGATCACCCACAGAAACACAAAAGGCAGCATGTGTACCTGAGTTGAATGAACCTGGACTTAGGAAAATGTGACAACAATCACAACTAGTTAGAATTACAGAATCCCTTAGGAGCACAAAGAGACTATTTGGTCCATCGAGTCTGCAATGGAATGCTGTCCTACCCTACCTCCATAACCCCACATTTAGCATGGCTAACCCAACCCACCTAACCTACACACTACAGGCCATGTTAGCACGGCCAATCCATCAAACCTGCACATCTGTGGGATGGTCACATATTATGTGTAAGTGCTCAGGATTATGGATGAAGGCTCAGAAATACTTGGCTCTGACGCAAATCCTCTTTTTTTTTCAAAATAAAATCTGGGGGAAACTGCAGCCAGAAAGATTTCCGATTATCTCATGAGGAAGAGAATTCAAACTTTGTGCCACTGACCCAGGGGGTGCAGTGAAGTCTCAGAGGTCTGGGAACCATCAGAACTGTAACACGTTGTGAGCAAGGTGGGAGGGAGACAAGGACAAAAAGACAGTCTGTCACACGGGGGAAGGCAGGAGAGATTAAATTACAGAAATGGTAGTCCCTCAAGGCCATGGGGAATGGAGTTAGGGCTGGGAAAGAAACAAGGAAATAAGGTGAGCAGCTGTCAAAGAAATACATTGAAAATGCAGATTATACCAAAATAGAGGACAGAGTACACAGTCTGAAATTGTTGCACTCATTGGTGAGTACAGAACGCTGTAAAACCTGGGTCATTCTATTACAGCCAACATATGTAGGATAGGTCAAGTGGCCTCGATCTGTGCTGTAACTTTTTGATAAATTTATTCTGACATTTGGAATTCAGGTCGGATGATGTTCATAAATTCTAAAATTGGACTTGAGTTTAATATTCTGGAGAAATGTTAAATAAATCACAATGATCCCATTCTGCAGACTTTAGTCCGCAGCCCTGCATGTTACAGCATCTCAGTTACATTCATGTCCTTTTATTCTAATGTGATGCTGGTTACTCCCTCTGCCACCCATCAGTGAGTTCCTGCTCCCCTCCATCTCCAAGTGAAATGAATTCTCCCTTCCCCTTCTTTCTGGGAATTTGTTTCAATCTAAATCGTCCAGTTTCTGACCTCTCAGTTAATGAATAGCTCCTTCCGAGACACTCGATCTGGATTCCTCAGCATTTTATCACTTCAATTAAATCTCAGGTCATCCTCCTCAGAAATCATCCCCCAGCCTATCCATCCTTTCCTCAGAGCAGAAATTTTCCATTTGTAGAAACATTCTGATCAATCTCTTCTGTACCCTCTCAGGTGTGATCATATCTAACCTGGAATATGGGGATCAGAAGTGTGTGCAGTACTTTAACCGCAGTCAAACGAGTGTTCCTGACATTTCCCATGTCACCTCCGTGTTCCTGTGGTTGTCGCTCAGACAAGAAGTGTCCTGGTTTTCCCACATGGAACTGGATGTGCACTCCATGGGGCTGGGATTCCCTACCATGTGTTTATTTGTTAACTAATCTGAAATTAACTTCAGATTAAAACAAGATTATCAGCTACCTACCAATCAATTTCTTCCAATATACTTAAGTCTCCTTACTTTTTAAAATCTCTTTAAAAATATTACTGTCTAAACACAACAGGCTTTAAGTTGCTGACCAAGTATTCAGATGTCTCCACTGTTACAATCACTTGAAGATTATCTTTACATTCAGCTACATTTGGTGAATTGAACACTGATTGAAAATACATGAATATCAAACGGACTTGAGTGTTATGATAATTAATCCAATCTGACATTCTTGTTGGTTAATATCTTCAAGAGAACTGTCCTCATAACTCCAGCTGTGCTCTGACTTCATTCACAACTGGATTTGGTTGGACTGCAAATCTTAGATCTGTTCTGTTGTTTCCCGGGTTGCTTCTCTCTGTCTATCACTTGCTGCTTATGCTGTTTGGCACACAAGTAGTCCTCTTTGGTAACTTCATCAGGTTAACACCTCATTCTTTGGTATTCATGCTGCTTTTACTGACATGCCCTCCTGAATTCTCTCAGTTGAATGAGGACTGATACTCTGGTTTGATGGTAAGAGGCAAGTTGGGGAATATGCGGGGCCATGATTCTGTAGGTTTTGTTGGAGTACAATTCTACTGCAGTTCTTGGAAGGAATGAGCTAAACCCTTACACTGTTGGCCCCATATAATACATGCAGTATCATGAACACTGATAGGCCAAGACATGAAATATAAGAAACACTGTACAATGATGCAGGATCATAACTGCAGCAAGGGGAGTTTAAGATCCAACTTGACATAGGAGTTGGGGAAGAAGCAGCTGATCAGATTGTCTCATTCATAGTCACAAAGAGACTCTGTGAGATTATTGTATTATTGGAGGAGGGTGGGGAGATAGAGAGCCCTTCAAAAGAAACTAATCTGCCTGCGAGTTGTGAGATAGAATTGATTGTCATGCAGTTAGCAGAAAGCTAATTGAAACTGTTTTTATCCCCAAAAGATAACAAGACTGATGATGCTTCCAATCATCATCAGAAACAAACCCCAGAATACATGGTTCGGAGTTGGATGTTAATAGCCAATCAACATCCAACTCTGGCAATCATTGAGCAAACATATGTGTGATTACTCAAGGGGGCATAGCTTTATATTAAGGGGGGGGGCTAGATATAGGACTGATGTGAGGGGTAGGTTCTTCACTCAGCGAGTCGTAAGTTCATGGAATGCCCTGCCAGTAGCAGTGGTGGACTCTCCCTCTTTATGGGTATTTAAGCAGGCATTGGATAGGTATATGGAGGATAGTGGGTTAGTGTAGGTTAGGTGGGCTTTGATCGGCGCAACATCGAGGGCCGAAGGGCCTGTACTGCGCTGTATTCTTCTATGTTCTATGTTCTATGTTCTGATGAACCAGACAATCCCTGTTCACTCTGTGCAGATGGACAGCGATGTGGGGAAGTATTGGCCGAGTGGTATTGTCGTGACACAGTTAATCTAAAAGCCGAGATAGTGTTCTGGAGACCTGGGTTCAAAGCCTGCTTCAGCAGATGGGGGGGATTTGAATTCAATAAAAAAAACTTGTGAATTTAGAGTCTAATGGTGACCATTAATCGATTGTGAGAAAAACCCATCTGGTTCAGTAATGCCCTTTCAGGAAGGAAGCTGCCATCCGTACCTGGCCAACGTTGTGACCTCAGACCCACAGTAATGTGGTTGACTCTTACCTGCCCTCTGGGCAATTAGGGATGGGCAGTAAATGCTGCCGGGCCAGCGATACACTCATCCTGTGAATGAATAAAGGAAAATAAAAGTCTGTACCCAGTGTGAATGTGTACATGTTCAACAATGTTGTGAACATTTCCAAACCTAGATCTCTATGTGCACAACTTTATGAGCTGCCAAAACCATTGTTCATTACTTGGCGTGAAAAAAAGGAAAAGAATCCTTCGACTGTGGCTATCAGTAAATTGACTGGTGTCCCAGCAGGATGGATGCCTGAGTGAATCCCTCCCCCGCCCCCCCACCCCCAACACACACACAGAGCAGGTGAACAGCTCCCCAGTCTGACTGGTTTGGCCAGTTTCCAGGTGGGATGGGTAAAGACTTCCCTTCTGGCATTCCCCACATTTCCAGAGTCGATCCCTAGTCTGGCTGTACTGGTGTTTTGCCATTTCAGATAAATGCTGACAGACTGTTACACACACCGATAGCCCGCTCCCACACCCCCCACCCCCCCCCCCCCACCCCATCAAGAACCCAGTATAAAGCAGTAAATATTATCTCCTGTTGTGGAGGGACAGCCTGTATTGGTCTGAGTAGGAACACTGAGCAGATTTACCGAAATGACAACATAATCGGTGACCAGAGCAAGTTAAGCAAGTCCACATAAAATGCATTATAGCACAGAAAGAGGCCCATCAAATCCAAGCTGGCTCTCTGTAGCAGAATCCCATATTCTCAATCCCATACGTACCCCAAACTCTGCAAGTTTATTTCCCTCAGAACTGATCTAATTGTTATTATCAATCATTGATCTTCTCTACTTGCACCACCATAATAGGCAGCATGTTCTGCATATTTCCAGCTAATACAGTCAGCAGAAACACTTGCTCATCTCCCACTGTCTCAAAACCTTACATCTGACCTTAACTCTTGTGTCATCACCTATCGAATGCAGATATGTTTTGTCTGCTGTATCTAGGTGTGTTATAATCTTATACAGCTTTATCAAAAATATATCTAACTTCTTCACTTCAAAGAAAATCGCAATTTCATCAAATCAATCCAGTGAATGCATTTTCTTCATCAGTGAACCACTCCAGTAAGTCTGTACTCTGATGGTCACTCATATCCTTCATTGTTGATGCCGATTTTGTACCACAAATCCAGACGATGCAAGTTTTCTGCACAACAGCAGTAACTTTATTATTGGACAACCGGCGAGAGTTTCAAAGTGTCTCTAAAGTAGCCGAGTGTCTACTTCACGAATCTCTGCCTTACCCACAGAGACAGTATATTTAATAGGAATTAGACAAAGGCATATCAGTCACATGGGCGATTGTCATTACATAGTTTAAAGCAGGTAATTATGACCTTACAAAGCTTGATGAATGGCGATGTCCTGTGATAACGTGTGATGGATTACAGAAACTGATGATCGTATTGTTCATGATTATGTGTTGATGGGAAGAGATTAAGGCAGAAGGGTTCTTCCTTCAGTAAATGGGGGATTCACTTACCTATGCTAATATGGAGGGGATGTCAGACAATGGGAGCGGAGGCAGTTTAACAGGGTTGTGCCCAGGGCACTCAGTCTTGTCTGGAAAGGGCAGGTTCCTCTGTCTGGGTTTACGGGGCAATCCACATGTGTGGCTGCAAGAGGTTGTATTTTGTGATACTGTCAGCCTCCCCCCTTCTGAGGTGTTCTGTCTCGATTCTAAGAGAACAGGCCTTCAGTTGATGAAATAAGGCCTTTGGCAAGGGAATGTTTAACCCTTGAGACTCCACGGTGTCCTGAAAGAGAAGCAAAAGGTATGGAACTGGTCCCTCTATGATATTTTAACTTCCTCGTTCTGACCAGGAATCTGTTGACCAGAATTGAATGCAATGATTGACTGTGACCTAACTAGAGTTTTGTCAAGGTCAGCATCTTTTCTGTAATTTTGTTATCATTCCCCCATTAACGAAGCCCAGCATCCCATTTGTTTTATTCAAAGCACTTTATGTTTTCTCTCCTTTAATAATTTGTACACATTGTCCCACATTCCTGCTGTCCTGCTGTCTGTGTCTGTGCCACTCAAATATATATTCCCTTTCTACATTGCTTCTCTCAAAATGCAAAAACTTACTGTGTGTTCTAAAGAAGAGATATATTCCACTCAAAATATTATCTCTCACTCCACACATTCTACCCCCTGGAAAACAGAACAGTGCAGCACCGGAATAATCGGCCCACCAGGTCTGTGTGGACCATGATGCCATTCCAAACTAATTCCCCCGGCCTGGACATGATCCATATCCCTGCCAACCCCTGCCAGCTTATGCGTCTGCTGAAATGCCTCTCAAGCATTGTGATTGTTTCTTCTTTTACCACCTCCCAGGAGAGTACATTCTAGTCATCTACCACCTTTTGCATAAGAAACTTGTCTCACATAACTCTCTTTAAACTTTCACTTGTTGTTGGAAATGCTCAGCAGGTCTTGCAGCATCTGAGAAAATAAAAATCCGTTAATGTTTCGGGTCCTTCCTCAGAAACGTGAACTCTGATTTCTCTTTACAGATGCTTCCAGACTTGTTGGCATTTCTAATCCAAACTGCTAACTCACCCTCAACTCCATGCCTCTGCATTTTCTCCATCAGCCTACCATGTGGAACCTTATCAAGGGCTTTACTGAAGTCCATGTATACCACGTCAACCGCCCTGGTCACATCTAAGTGCGTGGTCACCTTCTCAAAAAACTCAATGAGGTTTGTGAGACACGACCTGCCCTTGACAAAACCATGTTGACTATGTGAAATCAAATTGTTACTTGTTATATGATTATAACTGTTATCTCTTATAATCCTTTCCAAAACCTTTCCTACAATGGAAGTAAGCCTCACTGGTCTATAATTATCGGGGTCATCTCAGCTGTCCTTCTTGAACAAAGGCACAACATTTGCAATCCTCCAGTCCCCGGGTACTAAACCCATAGACAATGATGACTGAAATATCAAAGACAAAGGCTCTACTCTCTCCTCCCTAGCTTCACAGAGAATCCACGGATAAAGCCCATCCGGCCTGGGGACTTGTCTACTTTCACTCCTTCTTGAATTGATAAAACCTGTGCGTAACTAACCGCAATCCTTTCTAGTCTAATATCTCGTACCACATTTTTGTCCTCTGAAATATTCTCCTTTTCCTGTGTAAACACCGATGAGAAATGTTCATTTAGCACTCCTCCAATCTCTGCAGGGTCCACACTCAACTTCCCACTTCAGTCTTTGATTAGCCCTTTTCCTACCCTAATCGTCCTTTTCTTCTTCACATACCTGTAGAAATTTTCAGGGTTATACTTAATTCTGTTTGCTAAAGACTGCTCGTGTCCTCCCTTTCCTTTTTTAAATTCTCTCTTTCAATCCTTCCTAGCTGATCTGTAACTCTCTATTGCTTCATCTGTAACATTTTGCCTCATCAACACATAAGCCTCTTTCTTCTTCTTAACAAGAGATGCAATTTCTATCGTAAACCATGGTTTACAAACTCTGTGCCAGTTGGGTCACCCCACTGCCATTGACTTTCCAAAGACAACAATCCAAGATTTTCCAACCTCTCCCAATCCAGGCAACATCCTGGTAAACCTGTTTCCACCTTTCCAAAAGCCTTCACATTCTAGCTACAATGTGGTGATCAAAACGGCCCACAATACCCCAAAGTTGGCCTGATTATAGTTTTATATTCACTCCCTGACAAAAGAAAGCAGGCCTGCAATTCACCTCCTTCACCACTTTCAGGGATCTTTCAGCTTGCAACTGAAGATCCCTCTGTATATCAGTGCTGCTCAGGACCCTTCCGTTTATTGTGTACATTCCTCTTGCTGTGTGTCTTCCAAAACGCATCACCTCACACTTGTCTGAATTAAAATATATCTGCAATTTCTCCACAAAACTTTCTGACTCATCTCTTTCTTACTGTATCCTTTGACATCATTCTTCACGATTCACAACTTCAACAGTTTGTGCCATCTCCAAACTTGCTCATTAAATCGTTTACATTTTCAAATGTTTCATTTATATACATTACAAACAACTGATGTCCCAGTCCTGATCCTTGTGGAACAGCACTAGCCATAGACCTCCAGCCAGCAACATGCCTCTTCACAGCTGTTGCTGGGACAAATAACAAAGAGGAGCCTTGAGTTCTGTGTTGAGCAGCATGACCAACGTTTATTCAGAGCTCCTTACTAATACATGATGGGAGATGTCCCTCTCTGGCTCCACCAGATAAGTCCAGCATTTTGATGTGTTTACTTCATATGTTCCAGTAATGTTTTCCCCCTGACCTGAACTCCAGGGTTTGGAATTTCAGCTCGGATATTTCCGTGTTGCCTTTCCCAGTCTCTGATTCTCTCAGCTCATGCAGCTGCTTTGCCAGTTCTTTCACAAATGGTTTAACCCTATCCTTGTCATTGCACATCTCCAGCCCTCCCACTACCACACATCTCCGGCCCTCTCACTACCATATCCTGTGGCATCTGCATAGTCCATCCAGTCACTAATTCAAAGGGGGACAGCCCCGTCCCCTTTGCTGGGGTTGTCCGCAGTTTCATTAGGCTGCTGGGGAGTACTCTAACCCATCGTTGTCCTGTCTCTGAGAGATCCTTAGTCAGACTTGCTTTCAGTGTCTGCGTCATTCCTTCTACTGTCCCAGAGCTCTGGGCGAGGGGGGGGGGGTGTGGTATGGGGGATGGGATTTCTGTTCAGTACCAAACAGGGCACATAGCTCTTTAGCTATGTTCCCTGTAACATTTGTCCCTTGGTCAGAATCTGCAGGGGAAATTTTCCAACCACTGAGTAAACCTATTTATTAAAACCCAGTAGGACTTTCTTCCCTGGGATTGGGATGGGTGTGTGTGTAAAATCCATCTGTAATTGTTCCCATGGGCCCCTGGGTCACTGCTGTTGCCTCCATTTTATTCTGATTGCTTTCCCTGGCTCACACTGTGAACAGACTACACACCTTCGACAAAACCTTGCTGTATTTCTCCCTGTTCCAGGCAAGGATTGTAGTGGATCATCTGATATTGCATTTAATCCTCCTCAATATGGGCCAGCCCATGATATGTTTTTAATAATGTTTGTCTTATACAGTGTAGTGGCACTGCTGGGTCATCCAGACTCTGACGTGTCCTATTACTGCCCCACCCTTTTCCCATTCCTGTTTCTCCTGTTGTGGGACTGTTTCTGGGAATATCTTTCAACCTTCCTCTCTCACTTCTGTAGCTATGCCCAGTGCCATCTCCTCAAATGTCTGCACAGTTCCAGTCAGTATTTCACTATAAGATTATTAAAGGATTGGACACACTGGAGGCAGGAAGCATGTTTCCGCTGATGGGTGAGCCCTGAACCAAAGGACGCAATTTAAAAATAAGGGCTAGGCCACTTAGAGCAGAGTTGAGGAGAAACTATTTTTCCTAGAGAGTGATGGGTATGTGGAATGCTCTGCCCCAGAAGGCTGTGGAAGCCAAGTCTCTGGATACATTCAAGAAAGAGTTGAATAGAGCTAATAAGGATAGGGGAATCAAGGGTTATGGGGATAAGGCAGGAACAGGATACTGATTGAGGATGATCAGCCATGATCATAATAAATGGTGGTGCTGGCTCGAAGGGCAGAAGGGCCTACTCCTGCACCTATTGTCTATTCACCTGCCTTACCCACATACTCACTACCCTGTTGGTGTAAGTTTTCTACTTTCCTGTGAGCTATAATCTTCATTATTGCTGCTTCCCTGGGAAAGTTAACTGCTTCCAAAAACTTTCTGACCTGTCCTTCATGCTCTATGTGCCCCAGACAGGGTGATGTACCCTCACCGAGCACAGGCCATCACTTCGTCATGACCTATACCAAAGGCATGCTGTCTGTCTGTGTATATGCTGACTCCCTGACCCCTAGCTAATGTCTGTGCTTCTGTCAGGGCTCGTTATGGTTCTGCCATTTCTGGGAAATTCTCCACAATAGTCCTCCAGTAATTAAACAGTCCTAAAGTTTGCCTTATCCCCTTCGCGGTGTGCCGGTTGATAATTTTGAAATCATGGTCTTTTGTTCCACTGGGATTGTCCCCCTCCCTTCCTGATTTGATCTCCCTACTGTGATGTCCCAGGTACATCTCTCCCGACCTTCCAACGCTCTGTGGGATAATTTTAAGCCTGGCCTGCCTGACCTGACCCAATACTCTGTGTAATATGCGGATAAGTTCTTTCTCTCCAACTGAGGTAATGAGGTGTTGGTAAGATTAAATTGACGAACTCCATTAGTCATATATCGGTGGGGTATACTGGAATATTATGAGATCCCTGAGGTAACTGGATCCAGGTCTACTGCTTTCCTCAGACAGTAAATATTAGCTTATTCTGCTGTTCCAGGTCCACAGGAACCCATTCACAATATCAAGGGCTGAGACTGTATCCTGTTGCGATTTTAATCCATTAAATACAGTGGTGTGGTTCACTACTGTAGGATACTCTATAGTGGAGGATTTACTGAGGGGGTTTTAATCATTAGTGAGGTGGGATGAGCCGTTCGGCTTCTGTAAGTTAGTCTGGGATACTGTCGGTCTGACTATTCCCTGCTTCTCTCAATCTGTTACTGTCACAATTATTGCCTCCTCAGCCCCAGTTTTAATGGGATCCGGTTTGTGTGGGGAGTGAGAGGGCCCTTGATCTTTACAGGATCTACAGATAGTAACCCACATTCCTGTTTGAGTTACCCACCCTGCTGTTGGGGTCCTAGCTATAACTCCCCAGATTCTCTGACTGTTCCAATTTCCCTGCAAGGTAACTACCCTGGAAATGTCGCCTCTCCTTTGCTTCCTGTCCCGGGCCTGGCCAGGTTGTTCCCATGTTTCAGTTTGTGTCTCTACATCTATAGTTGCTCTGAACTGTTCTAAAATGGCAACTCCCGGAATAGTCTCTTCCTTAGTTTCACACTCCCATATCTGAATATATTTTGCCATATCCATGATCTGCATTGGGACAGGTTTATTTCATCCAGTTTCCTCGATTCCCTCTCCAACTGCTCTCATTTTAGTAATTGAGGGGTGAGGGGCAAATCCGTATTGGTAATTGATATAGATGCTCCTGTATTAATATTATGTTCTGCTGGTTCCCAAACACAGCATCAATGAATATTCATGTGCCTACGGGAACACAGGTACACACGCAATGTGAACATCTATCTCCCTCTCTGTGCCTACGTTCCTTGTCTATGTGCCCTTTCATGCTCCACTTGTAACATTGTGGGTCTGATTACCCTCCCTGTACTGCAGCTATTCCCCTGTGTTTCTGAGTTTGCCTCAGCTCTCATGGCACAATTCAGAATGTGGTTAGAATTATCTCCCACTGAGAGTCCCATGTTTATAATTACAGTTAAGCAGTGTCCCATGTCGTCTTTTAAATACATCAAACCTAGTTCATCATCACAGGTTGTGGTTTGGTAATCCCCCGTGGTCCTTACACACCTCAGGCTTCCTCTCTGTATGATACTCGATATTACCCCTGGGTTCCTGAGTCACCAAGGTTATTTTAGCCCATTCAGCCTGTCCCCTCCCGAGTGTGTCCCTGTAATATCTGTAAATGCCTGGAGCCACTGATTGGCTGTGCAGTGGGGAGGACCGGCTCACACCCCCATCCTCTCATTGCAGGTACAGGTTCTGCTGAACACGTCGAGGCATCTTGGCCAGAAAGATTTTGGCCTGACACCATCATCGGTAAGACTGTACCTCAACTAATTCATTTGTATTCTCCCAATAAGGCCCATTATTACCATTTCTCTATCAGGCTGGGTGTTCATTCACCAACATCTGTCGTTCAGCCGGGTAAACGGTTCAGTTTGGTTTCTGTCAGTTCCTTTTCTTGACCCCCTCCTGTCTGTCCAAGTTTGAGCTTTGATGCCCAGTGGTGCCATAGACATGGCCTTCTGGGCCTTACAGGACGGTGGGTCATCCCACCCATTGCTGTCCCTCTGTCCATACGTGGGCGCTTCACCATCTAACCCGTTCCAGTCAGTGTCACCATCATCACTGCCTTCTGAGGAGAGCAGGGCACAAGGTACCTCCCCAACTGTAACTATCACCTGGCCCTTTGGCTTTAAAGCCTCACGTCTGAGAGCCACCACCTTCACTTGTTCCTATTTCCCATAATAATGTAAGACATCCTGTCATTCCTGGAAGAAAACAGAACAAAATGTGAATTTAAATTTACTTGAAATAAGAATGATTTGACATTCACTCGACATATCTATAGAGGTGAGAATTGTACTGTGATTATTTAAGTTAATTTAATGTGATTATACCGTGAAAATAACCCTGATAATCAATGACAATGAATGAACTAAATAATATGTGATTATTTGTTCCAGTTTTTGCATTGAAAATTCAATTTTATTTTAATGTTTGTCACTCATTACACCATGTGCATTCTTATTAGGGAATAAAGTAATAGAAGGATATCAGAGAAAATAAATATTCTTTAATTTTAGCTTCACTGCAATAATGAACCAAAACAATATTTGGAAATATGGTTGAACTACATAACAAAGTTTCCAGTGTCATTATTGACTTGAAAACAATTTTAGTTTACAAGTTGTTTTGCTCTAAGAATAATTCAAAATGAATTGTGATTATGAATTGACCATTTAAAATATATTTTGAAGAGAATAGACAGATTTCTTTGGAGGAAATTAGGAAAGGAAATAAATATGCATACATTGATATTAATAGTTTTAAAATGTTTAGAATTTGACTGGGATTATTTGATTGAGAGAGGCTGCATGATTATAAAGACTAATTCACCTTTTCCATTGCATTGTTGGTTTCAATAGAATCTGTTGTGGTCTAAGCTCTTGTTGTGTGCAATGAACTGTCACTGATAGCTTAATTAACCTGCGAGTCTCAGATCAGGTTTCCTTTGTAAGTCAGTCCGTAAGTGAGCAACACACCTGCTTTTCTGAGGGGAAACAGAGATTCTTTTCAAAGGAAATAAGAGGCAGTTCTCAATGAGAATGGTTTCTCCCACACACCATAAGCAGGGAAGTGATTTTCTGAAGAATTTCATTGTCTATCTATAAACTGATGGTATCCGTGTTTGTCAGTTTGTGGATGATTCAGCCCCTTTGTTCTGAGCTGTTTTTATACAAGCAGTTGGTTCATTATGTCTTTGCCAAAAATGTTGTTTACTTCCCCCTTTTGCTGTGATTCTGCAGGTTAGAATAGTCTGAGAGTCAATAATGTTCAATAACTGAACATTGAAATGTTTCGACTCTAACAGAGCAGTGGCCTTGTTTTCAGCTCATTACTTTCTATTTCCTGGTTGTGTTGAATGTTACAGTTACAGGCTCTGAGCGATGTTTCCATTCACTTGTGTTGGAGTCACTGACAGCCACGTGGTCAGTCAGTTTCAGGCTGATGGATCAGTTTCTCTGTCCTATTAGATGGTGGTCACTTGCTCAATTTCCAATCGCTCACTTGAGCGTCAGTTCATCAGCTGCTGAAACCCTGCATCCAGCATTTGTTACCTCTCACCATGACTAATCCAATACAGTCCCAGCTTGTCTCCCACATTCACCTCCACATCCTCATGATCACCTCAGATTCTACTGTCTGTGTCCTTGCAGCAAGTTGTGTAAGACACCTACTTCAGTTTTAACCTGATCTATATTATGTTCAGAAAGATCATTTCAAAATTTGGTTCACTGCTTCTTCAGGACATTCGTGAAGAAGGGCTCATGCCCGAAATGTCGATTCTCCTGCTCCTTTGATGCTGCCTGACCTGCTGCGCTTTCAAGCAATACATCTTCAGTTGTAATTGTAGTAACCAGTCAATTACAAGTTACTGACAAAATAATTCAAGAGGAGCTGCTATTAGTGGTGGAAATGCTGCTGGTTGGTATAACAGAGGGCTGGGGTGAATGCTGTACTGGGTTTTGATGAGAAAGTTGAGCAATGTAAGATTATTTTATCTTTGTTAATAAGAAGAGGCAGAGATTGCAGCTAGGACATCCACAAGCATCTCCCCTCACCAATACTGATTCTCAGTAGCAGCGGTGCCAATCAAGCGGGCTGCTTTATTCCGGATGGTATCAAGTTTCTTGAGTGTTGTTAGGGCTGCACTTATCCAGGCAAATGGGGAGTATTCCATCATACTCCTGACTTGTGCCTGGTAGCGTTTGGACAGGATTTCAGAAGCCAGGAGTTGAATTACTCTTCTAGCCACTGTGTTTATGTTGTGAGACCAATTCAGTTCCTGATCAATGATTATCCACAGGATAATTTTGAGATTGGGTGTTCAGTGTTGGTAACGCATCGAATGTCCAGGGATGGTGGTTATGTTATTTCTTACACGTGATGGTCATAGACTGCATTTGTGTGTCATGTATGTTACTTGCCTCCTGTAAGCCCAAGCCTGGATATTGTCCAGATCTTGTTGCACTTGGACTTGGACTGCTTCAGTACCTGAGGAGTTAATTATTTATTAACATTAAATAGTCATGAGATTATGCAAATTCCTTTTTCTATCAAATGTCATGGACTGTATCTTGTGGTCACTCTTTGTCGAGGGAAGTGAGCAGAATCGAGTTGAAGATTATCAGATCAACCACGAGTTCATTGAATGTTGGGGCAGACTCGATGGGCTGAGTGGCATGCTTCCACTTTGTTTAACATTTGGTCTAATGCCTTGTTTTATTAATAAGCTCAGAATTGTGAGGGGATGAGCTGAAGTGATAGGAAACATTTATTAAACAGATCAGACAGATCAGGAACAAGGCTCATAAACTCAGGAAGAAGAAATGTGCTGTGGCCTGGGTGCAACAAATGACACTGGGCACAACACAGGTGGCTGTGTCCAGAAGCTGGGATTGCTGAAGAAAGTTGGTAGACCTTATACAGTTGGCAAGTCAGTGATCACGCTGGATGATGGATCGTTGTATGGTTCACGCACAGCAGAAATTTGTGGAAGATGGAAAGGTTCATTTCATTGGAGAAGCTTTCTGCGGTTCCGATTCCGAGTGACTGTTTGAAATACTGATCAAATCATTTTGTGAAGTGTTAGGTTAAAATACTCATGTACAACCCCACTGGATAAAGTTGGGCTCCTGATCTCTTGTTATCTGTTCCTCTTTCTTTCGATGTAACTTCACAGAAAGACAAGATGGAATGTGGGGCAGAAAGAAAAATGCTTTCATTCTTATTACAACAATTTAATGCACAATTGAATAGAATGACTGCTCTCGTTCTTCATTTCGACTTCAATGTGGTGTAGATTGCTCGTCAATCTCCCGTGCAGTGAAGGGCAAAAACAAGATTCTCGACCCAGTCTGACGTGCAAAGGAAAACTGCTGGAGCGGTTTGTGAAGTTAGCAACCAGAGTGTGACTCGAATCCGTGAATGTGGAGAACAACAGTATAATAACCCACCACCATAATCGCTCGGTCTCCTCAGCACATTTTGTAAAGCGGTGACACGTGACCTCATCAAGTTACATGCAGTGAAAGTCATGGATGAGAAATTTCCAGAGCGGAATCGAATCCACGCCAATGTGTTTCTGCTTTCACCAGAATTATAATGACAGCAAATTCGAATAAATAGCCATGCTGGTCAGAATGAATAGCTGTCATTGATACATTCTGAGTTGAACTGTGTCAGAATCAAACAGAGAACAAGACTTTTACGTCATATTCTCACCTTCATTTGACTCATAATTTCTTCAGTCACTTTTTCTCTCACGTGAAGAAGCAGTCCTGGAGAGGGAGATAAAGGCGATGTTGTGGCTCAATGGCCTTTCTGAATTGACTGAACCTGAATTGGATTAAACCGCCAGAAACACTGTTTGTTCGTTTCATTTTAATTCTGTGGAAGCGTGACAATGTTCATTGTAATATCGGAAGTGAATTAGATTTATCTCATTGGAACGTTTAATGTTGTATTCAAATTTGCTCCGACTTTATTTCAGCTTTAGAATACTTCTTAGAAAAGCAAAGGGTTAAAGTGCAGTTTTGTTGCTCGTTACTTTGGCAGATTTCACCGAGTATTAAATGGACCAAATATCATGGTGTTTGTCCTCACATCTTGAACGCATGTGATTAAAGCACGAAGTCGATCTCCAAGCAACGAGTCATTTCCTAGTCAATATGTAATATCTTCCCATCGCAATAAAAAAAAATCCGCTCAGTTCCATTTACAGTGCTTGAAGTGGAATATTATGCCAAATCTTTCTAAACTTAGAGTTTTGGAATCGAATCTTATTCAGCTGCACATCTTCACGAAATGTCTTTACATTTAAAGTCAACCAAATCAGACATTGTTTCCCCGCAACTTCCGACTGACTACACCACACCCCTACTCCTTTACCTCGCTACACGCTGTCTCTCTCCTTGTGAAATTTGTTCCTTGTATGTCACCAAATGTACCTTTTCAAATATTTTGAAAAACAGATTCTCAGAGTGACAGCGATTCTGTTCTCATCATTTCGTTGTCCTTCAAAGGTTTTATTCAAAGTATTTGAATGCCTGACATCTAAAAGTTTAATTACTTGAAAGAGGGAATTCTCCACCCATTTACTCTGTCCAAGCATATTATAAGCGGAAGAAAAACCCACTAAGTCTTCCTTGGTTCAGCGATAACAGTTCTCAATTTTCCAAGAAGACAAGTGAATAAAATCTCATCCTCAGTACACCCCGTCAGCATCTTCTCTAATGGCTTTACACCCCAGTAAACACCAATGTTATCCTCTCCGATAGAATCACAGAATCCTACAGTGCAGAAAGGGCATTTCAGTAAATCAAGCCTGTGTCGAATCTCTGAAGGTCATCTCACCCAGATCTCGCTCCCCTCCCTATTCCAGTATATTTGGAATATACTGGAATAGGGAGGGGAGAGCCCTCCCCCTTATGAATTCAAATAAACCTGTTGGACTATAAGCTGTCGGCCAGTGACTTATAAACTTGTCCCCACGTTCCCCATGGCTAATTCACCGAACTTACTTAATTCACTCCCTGGACACAAGAGGGAGTCAATCAACCTAACCATCCCACTGAACAGCAGTGCAAATTACTGAGACAATGTTCCATCATAGTGAACAACTGCTGTATCATTTTATAATGGCTTTATACCCTAGTACCAGCCTCATCAAAACAAAAGAACACAAATTCAATGTATCGAAACGCTACTCTGTCCTTTACAATTTAATTTGTGCTGCGGGAAATGTTTCTGCACTCATATTTGAATGCGTTTATGTTGTTTCATACTCAGCTTCCTGCTTCTCGTAAATACTTCAATCCAGAACAAGTCTGTCAAATGCTTTTCATTCCAACACAGTCACAAGGTGTAGTTTGCAGAAGTCACGTGTTTGGCCGTTCACTGACACTCTGCCTCCCTGAGAGCTGCAGTCCTTCCCCACTTTTATTCAGGCAGCACTGTCCTTCGTGTGACATGCCCTATCGAGAATGGAAGGACAAGTATCAATACCCGCCCTTGGAAATGGAGTGACAGTTTTTAAACGTTTACACTGTCCCCAGCGGAGAATTGAGCCCTGTGACAGGTGGGGACACAAACCATTATACTACCAAGGACAAGAGTGTCAAAGGAGGCCCTTCAACCAAATGTGGCCACACTTGTCAAAAACAACTGCCTAATGAACTGAATCCCATTTCAGAAAACTTACGCCACAGCCTTATATGCCTTGGCATCAAAAGTTCACATCTGAATATTTATTCAGGTTATAAGTGTTTCTGCCATTCTGAAAAATGCAGACAGTGTATTCCAAATTCCAACCACCCACTGGCTGATAAAGCTCTTTCGCACATCTTCTCAAAGCTTTCTGTCTTTCTCCTTAAGTCTCTGGCCCCTGCTGATCGATCCGTCCATCAATGGGAAACTCGTTCAGTCAACCCTGTCCATACCCTAACTCAATCATGTCTTGTCTACATCTCCTTTGCACTGCGACAAACACTCCACTCTGTCCTGGATTTCTTCACAACTGAAACTCTTCAGCCCAAACAATATCCCAGTAAATATCTCCTGCAATTTTCTCAGTGTGATCACATCCTTGCTATAATGTGACTTGCAAAACTGAACACAAAACTCTTGCTTGAGCATAATGAACATTTGTTTTAAAATTTCTGCATTAGTATAAGCACGATTCTGGCTAAGCAGAATGTATTACCCATTCCGAATTGCCCAGAGGACAGTTGAGACTCAACCATATTGCTGTGAGTCTGAAGTCACATACAGCCCAGACCAAGTAAGGACAGCAAATTCCATCCCGAAATGGCATCAGTGAAACAGATTTTATTTTCAACAATTGTCAATGGATCCATAGTAGTCATTAGATTCTTCCTTGCAGATACTTTTTGAATCCAAATTTGACAATCATGGCATGGTGGGATTCAAGTCCGAGTACCCAGACTATTACCTCGGTCTCTGTCCCATAAGCCTGCATTTCCCATTGTTGATCCCTGTAACTGGCACATCTTTGGTCTGAGGGAGAAATAAAAACGCAAACATACAGAGAATGTGTAGACTGCCCACAGACAGACACCCGAGGCTGGGATCACTCCCGGGTATGTGGTGTAGCCAGACAGCAACGAAAAAGGGGCGAAGAATAAATGTTGTTCAGACCAGTCATACTCACACTCTGTGGGTGAATGAGGAAGAATGAAAAGACATTCACAACATGGAATGTTTGTATCTGTGTGGACACAATTTGAAAACATCGTTCACCCTGTGTAGAAAAAAAGGACACTGATACCACAGAGAAAGCAGGGCAATGTGGGAACTGTTGGAAGGGAATCAATTAACCGCAGAAATGGAATCTCATTTAATCAGTAACACTGGGGAGAGACCGTTCACCAGTCCCGTGTGTGGGAAGGGATCACTGAGCAAAACAACCTCTGGAGACTCCAGCAGGATTACATATCCCATCAGATGTTCGGTTATGCTGTCAATGCTGCTGTTAATCCCAACCAGCTGCCTGCTCCATAGCGTCAGTCAGAGTCATACAACATGAAAACAGGCCCGTCAGTCCAACCGATCCATGCTGAACATACTGCCACACTAACCCATTCCCGTCTGCTTCCTCCTGTACCCGCTGAGTGGTGATAATGCCCTTGTAGTTCTATTACAGTGTTGTTAATCCAAAGCCCAGGTAATATTTTGGGGACAAAGGGTTCAGGTCCTGGCATGGCAGATAGTGGAGTTTGATTCAATAAGCACCTGGAATTGAAGAGTCTCGTGATGACCTGAAAAAGATGTGTGCAAAATCCTATCTGATTCACTCATGCCAGTTCGGGAAGCAACCTGCCATATTTATCTGCTCTGTCCCACATGAGACTCCAGATGGATAATACCGTGGTTGACTCTTAAATGCCCTCTGGGAAATAACTGATGTACTAGGCATGAATACATTTATTTTAAAAATCCCACTTTCCCATTCATGTTTGGAATCAATTGCCCATTAAATGTTGCAAACATACCCTCATCCATCACTTCCTCAGCAAGTTAATTACACACGTAAAACACCGTCCCTAAAAAATGCCTTATGTCTTTTTTTTTTAAAATCTCTTTTCATCTTAAACATATGTCCTCTCGTCTTGAAATCCCCCTCCTGGGAAAAGGCCGCTATGGTTAACTCTAAACTTCCCTCTCAATAATTCATATACTTCTGTAAGGTCGCCGCTCAAAACCCTAACCTAGAGTGAAAACAGTCTCAACTAGGAGAAAGTGAGAACTGCAAATGAGAGAACAGAGTCGAGAGTGTTGTGCTGAGAAAGCACAGCAGATCAGGCAGTATTTGAGGAGCAGGAGAATCGACGTTTCGGGGAAGAGCCTGGTGAAGGACACTTGCGCGAAAAAAAATTAATTCTCTTGCTCCTGGGATTCTGCCTTACCTGATGTGGTTTTCCAGCACCTGATCTCGAATCTGAAAATACTCTCAGCCTATCCAGCCTTTCATTATAACTCAAACCTTCCACAGGCAACAAGTGTGTATACCTTTTGTGAACCTACTCCAGCTGAATAATATCATTCCTACAACTGAGCGACCAGAACTGGACATAATATTCCAGAAGAGGCCTCATCAATGTCCTGCAAAACTTCAACATAACGTCCCAACTCCTATACACAAAGGACTGAGCAATGAAGGGAAGTGTGTTAAATGCCTTTAAACCATCTTGTCTGCAGGTGATGCAAATTACAAGGAATTATGGACCTGCACACCGAGCTTCCGTGTTCTCCAATATAGGCAAAGCCATACTCTTTATGTTGTACCTGCCATTTATCCAGATTGAACTCAATGTTACATTTTTCAGTACAACGACTCATTGGATTAAGATCCTTTTGAAACTTAGATCCTCTTCTCCACTGTCGCCTGCAAACCTACGCAGCATGCCTGCTGTTAGTTCCACTGTTTTCTCATATAGATCAATGATTCCTATTTACTTGTCGTGGCCGTGATTTAGCAGTGTGCAGATCATACAACAGTTAGTCATGCAATTAACCATGAGGAAGAAAGCCGCAGACTGCAGGGAGCTATCAAACAATTTGAAATATAAATGGTGAAAGCAATTCATTCCAGGGATGTGGGTGATAGTGAAGCAAAACTAAACTTCAAACCAGCTGCTCACGCTCCAGTTGTGGCACTCAGCTGTCTCAGTAAGATGCACTGGAGATTGCTGTTATTATAAACGGGAACACATATACCCTGCTGCCCCGCCTTTGACCAGAAGCCCTCCCAACCTCGGAATTCCTTGCGCCTCTAAACCATCATAGAAACACCGTGCATTCTCCGGTTGAGTCACTTGAGCCATCGAATATCTCTGCGACCTCATTCCCATCCCGATTTCAAGTTGCATCTTCGCGACTGAGCCACTGAGTTCCTCTGATTCTGGGGCAGGGAACTGGGACTATGTGGCACCACTGGTTACTGGCTTGTAGTGAAGTAACCGATGTTAAACTGCATTGCTATTGAAGTATACATTTCAACAACAGCTTGGTAACAACAATGACTGCAGATGCTGGAAACCAGATTCTGGATTAGTGGTGCTGGAAGAGCACAGCAGTTCAGGCAGCATCCGAGGAGCAGTAAAATCAATGTTTCGGGCAAAAGCTCTTCATCAAAAATACAGGAAGAGAGCCTGAAGAGTGGATAGATAAGTGAGAGGAGGGTGGGGGTGGGGAAAAAGTAGCATAGAGTACAATAGTTAAGTGGTGGAGGGGATGAAGGTGATAGGCCGGGAAGGAGGGTGGAATGCATAGGTGGAATAGAAGATGGGAAGGTAGGACAAGTCAGGACAAGTCATGGGGACAGTGCTGAACTGGAAGTTTGGAAATGGGGTAGGTGAGGGAAGGGGAAAGGAGGAAACTGTTGAAGTCCACATTGATGCCCTGGGGTTGAACTGTTCCGAGGCGGAAGATGAGACGTTCTTCCTCCAGGTGTCTGGTGGTGAAGGAGCGGCGGTGAAGGAGGCCCAGGACCTCCATGTCTTGGGCAGAGTGGGAGGGAGAGTTGAAATGTTGTGCCACGGGGGGGGGGGGGGGGTGTGGTTGATTGGTGCAGGTGTCCCAGAAATGTTCCCTAAAGCACTCTGGTAGTAGGCGCCCAGTCTCCCCAATGTACAGGAGACTGCACCGGGAGCAACGGATACAATAAATGATATTGGTGGATGTGCAGGTAACAAAAGCTGCACTGTCCCCGGAGTCTTTGATGTTTTGGAGAAATCTATTTATCTCAGCCCTCAACACATTAATGATGGAATCACCACAGCCACTGCGGGAACCGATGTTAAACGGTCAGCCCATTCTGAGTTCCCACATATCTGCCACGGTTCGCTCAGCACTGATATTGTGTATTTGTTGCTCTGCCTAACATTTCTTATGATACTTTACTTATTACGTGCGTTTAGCGTGTTCGTCTGTGGTTTGCCGTGATCGTATAGTGGTTAGTATTCTGCGTTGTGGCCGCAGCAACCTCGCTTCAAATCCGAGTCACGGCAGTAATTGCTCTATGTGTCCCAGTCTTTTGTGAAACACAAAGGAATCAGTTGTTTTAAAGTTTTGATTTTCTCCAAGGTGTTTTTTTTTTTTCCTTCAAGCTCTGCTCGCTCACATCTCTGTGTTTCATATGTCAGAATTCAAATCCACCTGCTCTCAGAGATTTCTTCCCCGTGGGCGGCACGGTGGCACAGTGGGCGGCACGGTGGCACAGTGGTTAGCACTGCTGCTTCACAGCGCCTGAGACCCGGGTTCAATTCCCGCCTCAGGCGACCGACTGTGTGGAGTTTGCACGTTCTCCCCGTGTCTGCGTGGGTTTCCTCCGGGTGCTCCGGTTTTCTCCCACAGTCCAAAGATGTGCCGGCCAGGTGAATTGGCCATGCTAAATTGCCCATAGTGTTAGGTAAGGGGTAAATGTAGATGTAGGGGTATGGGTGGGTTACGCTTCGGCGGGGCGGTGTGGACTTGTTGGGCCTAAGGGCCTGTTTCCACACTGTAAGTAATCTAATCTAATCTATGGTCACTAACCGAACTTTCCATCCCATACCCCCCTTTCATTAATTTGGAGATGCCGGTGTTGGACTATGGAGTACAAAGTTAAAAATGACCCAACACCAGGTTATGGTCTTACAGGTTTTATTGAAGCACTAGCTTTCGGAGAGCTGCTCTTTCATCATGTGTTTGCGGAGTCATTTCCTATTTCACTCAGGCATTGCAGAATGTAATGCAGACTCTCACATTGATACCGATTAGTCTGTGTGGCTGTGGTCACTGATGCTGGGTGAACGTGTTCCAACCCCACCATCGGGGTCTGAAGACCATTTGATCCATTTGGTTACTACTATTGTGAGATCAATACTCATGTAGCATCTTTTACCGATATGGACCAGATATTATGGGGGGGGGGGGGGGGGGGAGGGAGGGGTGTCCAGCTCAGGAAAATGGCACAGAACAGTTTCGGGGAAAAGCGACTTAATTGGATAAGATCAGTTTCACTACTTTTCTGAAATGGCCAAGCGCAATTACCACTGAACAATGAACTGTTAATTCAGACACCAGGGACCTGGATTTGACTCCGACCATGCTAGGTGGTAGGATTGGGATTCAATAAATATCTGGAATTACGAATCTAATAACTCCTATATATCCATGTTCAATTGTTGAAAAAAAACAAAACAATCTGACGTCATTTAAGGAATGAAACTGCCATTCTTACCTGCTTGGGCCTCCATGTAACTCCAGACTCACTACAAGATGGTTGAGTCTCAACTACCCGCTGTGCAATTAGGGATAGCAATCAATACTGCCGAGCCAGCGACTGTAACAGAATAGAAAAGAAGTTCATTCGGCCCTAGCTAGATTACTGTGTGCAGTTCTGCAATTCAGAGTACTGCATGGATGTGATCGCACTGGGAACGTTGCAGGAGAGAATCACTGAGATATTGTCTGGGCTGAAGAGTTTCAGTTGTGAGGAGAGATTGGACAGACTGGGTTGTTTGTCGCGGAGCAGAGGAGATTGGAGAGGACATGACTGAGATGTAATAAATACTGAGGGTTATGGACAGGATAGACCGAAAGAAACCTTTGTTATTGATGGAGGGATCGAACACCGGGGCCAAGAGATTTCAGGAAAAGGCAGAAAGGTTTGAGTAGATTTGCAGAAAGGGTCAGAGAGGCGGAAATCATTCTAACCTTTAAAAAAATTGAGATGTTAATTTGTGATGCCAAAACATATAAGATTATGGGCTAAACGATGGAACTTGATTCAGGTGGACAAGTGCGGCAACAACAGGCTGAAGGGCCTCCTTCGATGTTGTTGTCCTCCACAGTATCGTGTTTAGTGTCCCCTCCTGTCACAGGGCTCAATTCTCCACTGGGGGCATCGTAAAGGTTTTAAACCTGTCGCTCTGTTCCCCAGTGAAGGTTATTCATGCCTGGCTTTCCATTCTCGATGGGACATGTCACAGGAAGGCCAGTGCTGTCTGAATCAGCTGGGGAAGGACTGCAGCTCCTGGGGAGAGAGAGTGTCAGTGAAAGTGCAAACACATAACTTCAGGCAACTGCACATTGTGTTTGTGTTGCAATGAAAAGCATTATATAGAGTTGTTCCTGACTGATATGTTTAATTAAAGCAGGAATCTGAGGAAGAAAACAGAATAAACCCATTCAGATCTGAGTGCAGAAACATTTCCAGCAGAACTACTGAGGTTGTACAGCGTAGAACGGTGTTTGGATGCATTGAATTCGGGTTGGTGGGCGCAGCTTGCTTTCACTAGGCGGAGTTGCCAGTGTGTAAAGCCAGTGTGATACAGATAGTGTTCAATGTGATGGTACATTTGTTCAGTGGTTCACACTGCTCTTAAGTCTGTAGGTTAGGTGGGTTGGCCTGTTAAATTGCGCTGATGTGTCCAGGGAGTGAATTCAGTAGGTTAAGTGAGTTAGCCATGGGTAACGCAGTGATAAGTTCAGCAGTCACATGATGCCAGGTTTTATTCCAGCAGGTTTATTTGAAATCACAAGCCAGAGGGTTGCGGGGATAGAGACGGGAGCTAGGTCTGATTGAGATGCTGTTCAGAGTCTCCCTACAGACCTGATTGACTGAACTGCACTTTCTGCATTGGAGGGAATCTGTGATTCTATCAGAGAGGATACTCCCAGCGTTTACTGGGCCGCTAAGACATTAGAGACGATGCTGACGGCGTTTAGTGGGGATGGAGTTTTATTTATTTGGGTTTTGGAAAATTTGACTCTGAACCAAGGAAAACCGAATGGAATTTTTCCAGCGTATTCGAGGTTTGGAGAGAGTAAATATATGGAAAATTCACTCTTTCCAGTTCACAAATTTCTGAACGTCAGGCTTTCAAAACCATCGCTGTAGGACAAATAAATGATGGGAGCAGAATTTCTGTCACTCAGAGAATCCGTTTCCAAAATATTTGGAAAGGCACATTTAGAGACACACAAGCAGTGAGTTTCACCAGGAGAGAGACAGCCTGCGGCCAGGTAAAAGTGTAAAAGTGGGGTGTGGGGGGTAGAAGGTGCGAGGAAACAGGATATAATTTGGACGACTTCAGATGCAAAGAAATATCGGAAACGTCTGCAGCTGAGTAAGATTCAGCAAAAAAACCTCAGAGTTTTGAAAGATTTCTATTAATATTCCATATGAAGCATTATAAATGGAACTGAGCAGATTTGGCATATTGTCAAGGCAAGCTATTCCATAATGAATATGAAGTGACCAGTCTCTCAGATGTCGATTTCCTGCTTTAATCCCATGCCTTAAAGGTGGGAGGACGATCGCTATGATGTTGGGTTCATTTGGTACCCACTGAAATCTGCCAAAGTAACTGAGCATCAAAACTGACATCTTGTTTTGTAGTTTAACCTTCTGTTTTTCTCATCAGTATTTTCTTTCAGCTGAAATAAATTCCGAGCAAAAGTGAACTCAACATTGAGCGTTCCAATCATATAAATCCAATTCACTTCCGATCATTGGAATGAACAGAGTGAAGTTGCAGCAACATTAATAAAACGAAACGAACAAAACTGCATTTCCGGGAATTTTACCCAGTTCAGGTTCAGCCATATGAGAAAGCCCATCAAGCTAAAACATCACCTTCACTTCTCTCTCCGTATATACTTCTTCACGTGAGAGAGAAAGTGTCTGAAGAAATTATGCGTCAAGACTAAATGTGCGTGTGAATGTGACGGGAATTTCATGTTTGCTGGTTCGTTCTGAGACAGTTCCGACTCGGAATACATCAAGGACAGGGTATTCCTTCCAAGGACATGGTGAATCTCTTGGATTTTGCTGGTATTATTAGTCCGTCGAAAGCAGAACCATAATGGTGTGTATTCGATTCCGCTCAGGGAATTTCTTATCGCCTAGGAGCACCATATGTGATCTTGACGGGGTCACATGTGAGCCCCTTTGCAATGGGCTGAAGTGGCCCAGAGGTTAAGGCAATGGTTTGCTCTTCCATTGCGCATGTGTGGATTTGAATCCTTCTCTGGCTGTTACTTCTATCAACCGCACCTGTGGTTTCCCTTTGTGCCTTCCATCTTTAGGATACATTGGATGGAGAATCTTGCTTTTGCCCTTCATTGCACCGGAGATTTGTGATAAATCGGTACCTCATCAAAGTCGAAGGAAAGCAATTTGTTTCTGTTGTAAGTTACATTAGGATAATGAAAAGGACGGCAACGTTTCTTTCCTCCTTTCATTCCATCTTGACTTTCTATGAATTTACATCGAATGAAAGGGGAACAAATAAGGAGAGATTGGGTGCAATAGTTTATCCAGTGGGATTGTGAATTTTAATGTAATACTCCACACAAAGTTCTGATCATTTTTTAAACAGTCAATTGAATTGGAACCGCAGAAAACCTTTCAAATGAAACGAATTTTTCATTCTTTCACAACCTTTTGCTGTGTGAATCATACCACGATCCATCATCCAGCGTGATCACCAAGTTGGCAACAATATTAGATCCACCAATTTTCTTTAGCAATCACAACATCTGCACATACCCATCTGCGGTGTGCCCAGTGCCATTTGTTGTATCCAGGACACAGCACACTTCTTCTCCATGAACTTATGAGCTTAGTTCCTGATCTGTCTGACCAGTTTGAGAAACCTTTTCTATCACTTCATCCCATCCCTCAGAATTCTAAAGATATCAATGAAATAGGGCGATAGACCAAATGATGTAGGATTGGAAATCGGCCATTCAGCCCATTGAGTCTGCTCCACCATTCAACGAACTCATGGCTGATCTGATAATCCTCAACTCCATTCTCCAGCATTGCCTCTACAAAGCTTCATCGTCTTTCTGGTTAAATATCTGTCTGGCACAGTTTGAAAATACACAACAACTCAGCCTCAACAATAATTTTGGCAAGGAGTTTCACCGATTCACTGGCCCCTGAGCAAAGAAGTTACTCCTCATTTCTGAATTAAATAGGCAACATCTAATTCTGAGTTCATGTCCTCTGGTGCTCTCCTCATACCAGAGGGTGAACCACCTGCCCGTATCTACCCTGTCAAGATCCCATGAATATTGAACGTTCATAAATGTTACTGTGTGATTATAGAGCTCTCCTCTGTCTCCTTTGTTTCAAGGAGAATAATCCCAGCCTGACCAATCATTCCACGAAGCTCCATTTTCTCCAGTGTTGACAACATGTTCATTAATCTCTGCTGTCCCCTGCAGCGACCCTACATATTGTTAAGGCAGGTGGAGACATTTACGTGAAGAAACGGTTGAAATTTCAAGCACAGACGGGAATTGGATCTTGAAATCAGACAGCGACTGGGATCAGATTTGTTCACACAAGGACGAAATAGAGTAATGATCACTCTGACAAATGAGAATCTAATCATATCTCATTGACATTCAATAACTTTACTGTAAACAAATTACCCCGTGTAATCGTCCATAGAGCTATTATTTCGGGGGAAGCAACATATAGAAACTGGCGACATAAACACTTTGACAACAACAACATGTTCTTGAGACATTTTTTGATTATAAACTCAACTCATTGTTCCGTGAATCCTACATCGTTTGCAAGGCACAAATGAGACGTGCCTTGATGGTGTTTCCGAGATGGGTGTAACTTCAATAACACTTAAGGAACTGGACACCATCCTCGACAATGCAGTCACTTGAGTGTACCCTCTTCAACATCTGCAATATTCATTCCCTTCACCACTCAGGCACAATTGCAGCAGAGTTCACCAACTATAAGATGCACTGGAGTAAGTCATTCGGGCATTTTGGACAACCTTCAAAGCTCAACAGCTGTACTGAATATAAGGACAAGATTGGAAGATGCAACGAAACGCCACCATTTTTAAGTTACGCTCCAAGGCCCATAACACCCTGACTTGGTAAGGAATCAGTGAGAAACTCATTGGTGAAACGGTCTTGATGGGCAATGTTGCATCCGTCAGCCTTCCATCTTTTATCGTAAAGTTTTAAGAAAAATGTTGATTTATGCGGTGACCCGCCTTGTGCTCATTCCTTTCGCTGTTCCCTAAACTGGTGGTTGCTAAAGTTCTGCTATCATCCACAGCCTGTGGTCAACAATAGAAAATCCCCGAAAACCCTCTCAATCACCTGACTCCCCTCAAGATTAGAGTGGTGTTGGAGAAGCACAGCAGGTCCAGCAGCATCTGAGGAGCAGGAAAAATGGACGTTTCAGCCGAATGCCCTTCATCCGGAATGAGACTGGGAGCACATGGGATGGAGAGATAATTGGGAAGGGGGTGGGGCTGGGGAGAAGGGAGCTAAGAGTGCTGTAAGTGGATGCGGGGGGGGGGGGGGGTGAACATGATATGTCAGAGAAGTAGGTGGAGTAGATAGGTGGGAATGAAGATGCACAGGTGGGACAAGTCAGGCGGATGATGTTGAGCTGGAAGGTGGGGAATGTGGTGAGGTAGGGGGAGGGGAAATGAGGCAACGGATGAAGTCCAAATTGATGCCATGGGGTTGAAGGGTCCCAAGGTGGATGATGACGCTTTCTTCCTCCAGGCATCGGGTCGTGAGGCAGTGGCGATGCAGGAGGCCCAGGACCTTCATGTCCTCGGGAGAGTGGGAGGAGGAGTTGAAATGTTTAGCCATGGGGCACTGGGGTTGATTCTTGCGGGTATCCTGGAGATATTCTATGAAGTGTTGTGTGAGAACACATCTGCTCTCTCCAACGTAGAGGAGACCGCATCGGGCGGAATGTATACAAGGAATGGCATGTGTGGAAGTGCAGGAGAAACTTTGATGGACGTAGAAGCCTCCATTAGAGCCTTGGACAGAGGTGAGGAGGTAGATATGGGTGCAGGTTTTGCAATTCCTGCAGTGACAGGGAAATTTATATTTCCCTCCCCACCCCTATCCACTTTTCACAAAGACTCTTTCCTCCACGACTACCTAGTCAAGTCCACGCCCTCCAAAAATCCACCCTCCCCTCATGGCACCTTACCCTGCCACCACAGGAATTGCAAAACCTGCACCCACATCTTCCCTCTCACATCCTTCCAAGGCTCCAATGAGCCTTCCACATCAATCAAATGTCCGTGTGCACTTCCACACATGTCATTTATTGCATCTGTTGCTCACGATGCGGTCTCCTCTACATTGGGGCCAACAGACACATTCTCGGAGAGCGCTTCAGAGAACATTTCCAGGGAACCCGCAACATTCAACTCCAATGCCCCATGACCAAAAACATCAATTACCACGTCCCCCGACTCTCCCAAGGACATGCAATTCCTGGGTCTCCTCCACCACCATTCCCTCACCACCAGACGCCAGATCTTCCACCTCGGAACCCTTAACCCTAGAGCATCAACATGGTCTTCACCAGTTTCCTCATCTCCCCACGGCCACCTTATCCGAATTCCAAATTTCTAACTTGGCACCATCCTACTGACCTGTCCCACTTGTCTATCTTCCTTTGCACCGATCCGCTCCACCCTCTTCTCCGACGTATCACCTTTAACCCTATCTCTATCCACCTCTTGCACTCTCAGCTAAATTCTTCCCAGACCCAGTCCTCCCGTTTATCGCTCCACCCTCGAGGCTCCCAGCTTTATTCCTGAAGAAGGGCGTTTGCCCGAAACGTTATTATTTCTGCAACCCGGATGCTGCCTGACCTGCTGTGCTTCTTCAGCACCACTCTAATCTTGATTCTGATTTCCAGCACCTGCAGTACGCACTTCCGTCCATCTGATTCCCCTGTCTATTGATCTTGAATAGGCAGTTGCTAAAGTTCCAGCATCGTTTCCCTGCTCTTATATTCCCACCTGCAGTCAAGAACAGAAAGTATCTCCAACCCCTCGAGACCACTTGATCCCTTGTCCAATCACCATCAAACATTCGTGAATGTCTACTCCAATTTCTCTTTTATTTCTTTAACCACTCATTATTCACACTTTTCTCATTTTGCGTCCTCAAATTCATTATCACCCACTTCACTGGATTGAATTCCTTTCAGCACATTTTCTTGCCAACTGTTTCCAATCTCCCTGCAGTCTATGGCTTTCTTCCTCGTGGTTAAAGACATGACTAATTGTTACCTGATTTGCAAACAGCTAAATGATGGCCACGACAAAGAAGTAAAAATCGTTGACCTGTATGAGAAAACAATCGAACTCATAGAAGCCATGGTTCATAAGCTTGCAAAGGACAGCAGAATTGGAGACTGTAAAGAAGGTGATCTAAGGTTTCAGAAGGATCTTAATCCATTGCGTCTTTGGGCTGAAAAATGTCACATGAAGTTCAATCTGGATAAATGGAACATTTTGCTAGAGCAAATATTGGTAGGGCTAATACAATTAGTGATCAGGCATTGCATCGTGCTGTGGAACACGGAGGCCAGGAATACATGTACATAATTCATTTTAATTTGCTTCATATATAGACAGAATGGTTAAAAAATTGTCATCTTGCCTTCATTGTTCAGTCCTTTGAGCGAAGGATTTGGTACGTGATGATGAAGTTGAATAGGACATTGGGTGATGCCTCTTCTGGAATACTGTGTCCATTTCTTGTCGCCCAGTAATAGCAAGGAAATTATATGGCTGGAGTACGTTTAGAACAGGTATTCCAGTGCATGGCTAGTGGGGAAGGTTTGTGTTATAACGAAAGGCTGGATAGGATGAGACTACTTTCACTCGAGCACTGGAGTTTGAAAGGCGACCTGATAGAAATTTATAAATTATTGAGAGTCTGGCTAGAGTTAACTGTAACTGTCTTTTCTCCAAGGAGGGGCACTTCAAGACGAGAGGGCAAATGTTTAAAGTGAAAAGAGGGATTTAAAATAAGATCTGAGAGGCTTTTTTTAACAGAGGATGGTTTATGTGTGCAATTCACTTCCTGAGGCAGTGATGAATGAAAGTACATTTACAATATTTACAGGATATTTGGATCGATAAATGAATTGGAAAGTATCAGTGGGATTAACAAAAGCTATTCATTCATGCCTAGTACCTAATTTATTGTCTAGATGGAAGATCAGAATCAACCACGATATTATGGATCTGGAATCACATAGCAGCCAGACCAGATAGGTAAGGCAGTTTCCTTCCCTATCAGGCATTAGTGAATCAGATCTACTGATTCAGCATCATCATTAGACTCTAGGGATTTATTTAAATAAAATTCCAGCATCTGCCATGCCAGGGTTTGAACCCGTGTCCACAGAATTATATCTGTACATTCATGTTAACAACGTAGTAATAATATCACAAGGGCATTATTAACCCTCAGCAGTTACAAGAGCCGTCAGATGTGACTCGTTTAGTTTGGCATTATGTTCAGTATGACGTGGTATGTGTGAAAGGCCTGTTTTCATGCTGTGTGAGTCTATGACTTTGACGCTATGAAACTGGCAGCTGGTTGGGATTAACAGCAGAGTTGACAATTTAATTGATCTCCTTCTGGGATATGTAATCTTGCTGGTTACTCTGAAGTTTTTATTGCCCATTGAGCCCTTCCCACACACGGGATTGTTGAACAGTCTGTCCGCAGTTTGACTGAGTACATGAGTTCCACTGCAGCAGGTTATTGAATTCCTCATTGCCCTGGTTTCTCTGTGATATCGGCGTCCTTGTATCTACCCAAGATGAACAATTGGTTCAAATCATGTCCATGCAGACGCAAGTCCCGTTATCCATGTTGTGAATGTGTTTTTATTCTTCCCGATATACCCACAGGGTGTGGATGTCGCTGGTCAGGACAGCATTTGTTGTTCTTCCTGATTCCCTGCTGCCTCGCTGCTGGAGGGACATTGATTCGATCTCAGTCTCGTGTGACTGTGTGCAGTTTGCACATTCTCTCTTTGCTGGTGTGAGTTTCCTCCTATAGTCTGAAGGTGTGAAGGTTATTGGGATCAGCCATGGGAAATGAAGGGGAATGGAATAGGTATGGAGTGTGGGTCTGATAGGATGTGCTTCAGAAGGATGGTGTCGACTGGAATGGGCCGAATGACCTGCTTTCCCACACGGTTTTCATTCTCGGATTAAGGGTCAGCTATTTTGTTCAGGTCCTGGAGACACAAGTAGGCAGCAGTGGGTAAAGATGGTAACATTCCAGGTATAAGTGACATGCATGAATGGGATTGCAGGAAATTAAAGTCATGTTCTCTGTTCCTGAGGTCAGGCTTCCATTCCAGGTTTTATTCGTCAAACTTTAACATTACCAGTTCCGTGTGTGAGTCCCCGAGGATGCCTAGTTTATTATATAACCACAACACCACCTTCTCCAGGTTGCAGTATTTATTGGGAACAAGAAGCTGATTCTGAGCTGATGCGAACAAAAGCAGATGCCAATGTCAAAACCAATGATCCAAATACGAAAATGAAATCTCGAACCTTGCCACCCCAAAGTTAAAGTCTCCACACGCTTTAGATGCGCCAATCGGCTGTCTCAGCAACATGTACTGTTTATGGTCATAATATTATAAATGGGGGCAAGTATTCCCTTCCGCCCCGCTTTTGACCAGGAGCTGTCCCAACCTCGGAAATACACGCGCCTCTCTCCCGTCATTCCATCCCAGTTTCCAATTGGATCTTCGTGCATGCTTCACACAGTTTCTCTGATTCCGGATTTGGAACAAGGATTATGTGTGATTGTATGCAGCAATTGGTCCTGCCTTGTGTGGGCAAAGTGAAGAAGTAGCCGATGTTCAAATATAATGCTATTGAAGCATATGTTTAAACAATATTCTGCACTCTGCCAAGAGTTTGGAGAGTTTCATTAATCCCATTCACCTGTACTCTCATTCATGGAATCTCCACAGTCTCTGGGGACGCTAAAGTTAAAGATGCGGTTCATTCTGCGTTCCCACATGCCTGTCGCTAAATCCTGATATTGTACATTCTTCCTGACATTTGCTCTGCTACCATTCTGGTTGCAGTTTACAAGTATGGTCTGTGGAATTTTATAACCGTTTAGGAGTTCGCATTCTGCGTTGTGATTGCAGCGACCTCAGCTCGAATCCACATCATAGAGGTCAGTTCTCTCAAAGTTTTACTTTTGGTGAAACATGGTCAGAAATTAATCGTTTTTACAAGTTTATATATCTCCGAGGTGATGATCTGTTTTCCATCGAATTTTGTTCTCTGATATTTGTGCGTTTCATGTATCGGGATTTAAACCCAAAAGTTCTCGAAGATGTCTCTCCCTCGCACTCTCCCTAGCTCTCTTTTCCGTCTCGCGTCCCATTTGACTGAGACATTGCACAATCTAACATACACTTGCACGTTGATACCATCCAGTCTGTGCCGTTGCTCTCACTGTTGCCCCAATCTCTTCATTGGCACCTTCAAATCATTCGATCCGTTTAGAAATCGTGGCTGTGAGATCAATTCTCTTTTAGCAGCTTTTACTGACATGGGCCAGAGATTATTGGAGCGTGAGGCTCAATAAAAGGGCATTGGGAATAACTAGGGAAATGCGACTCTATTGGAAAAGATCCCCCATGGGGTCTTTCTGCGATAGCCTAGTGGTATTATCGCTGGTTGTTAACACAGCAAAGCCAAGTAATGTTCTGTGGAGACGGGTTAGATTACCACTAGATCACGACGATTATAGTATGTGAATGCAATAACTGCCTAGAATTAAGAATATGTTGTCTGAAAAACACATCACTGACGTCCTTGAGGGAAGGAAACTACCATCCTTATCTGGTCTGGCGTCCACGTGACTCCAGACCGGAAGGCAATGAATGCTGCAGAGCCACCCCCGATCCTGTTTCAGAATGGAAATATATCATTCGTCTCAGTGCTAGAATTGTCCAGGGATGAGATCGCACTGGGAAAGTTGCAGGAGAGATTCACTCGGATAGTGTCGAGACTGAAGAGTTTCAGTCATGAAGGGATACAGGACAAACTGGGGTTGTTTGTCACCGAGCAGAGGGGTTTGTGAGGGGTATAGATAAGGTAGACTGAAAGAAGCGTTTCCCATCGATGGAAAGAACGATCACAGGGGGACAGAAATTTAAGGAGAGAGAGAGAAAGGTTAAAGTAAATGTGTAAAAAAGCGGTATAGGCCGGCAGGTGTTCGAATTTGGACCACATTGTCTGTTCGGGTCAGAGAGGCAGCAACCATTATAACCTGAAGGAATATGCAGATGTGAATATGTTCTGCCAATACCTGTTAGGGTATGGGCTAAACCATTTGGGACGTTAAGCAGTTGCTTTTGACAAATGCAACCACAACGGGCTGAAGTGTCTCCTTTGGAACTGTTCTCCTTGCTAGTATAGTGGTTAGTGTCACCGTATGTTATGCGGGAGTTAGGAGCTCAATTCCTGGCTGGGGCACTGTCAATGTTTTAAAACTGTCGCTCCGTTTCCAAGTGCGGGTTATTAATGCCTGTCCTTCCATTCTCCATGGGAAATGTCACAGGAAGGACAGTGCTGTCTGAATCAGCGTGGGGAAGGTCTGTAGCTCCTCGCGAGGCAGAGTGTCAATGAAAGTGCAAACACGTGACTTCCGCAACCTGCACCTTGTATCTGTACTGGAATCTAAACCATTTAATAGAAAGAAGGAGGAAGCTGAGGAAGAAACAAGGTAAACCAATTCAGATGTGAGCGCAGAAATTTTTTTCGCAGCATCATGAGGAAAACTGACAAACAGCTCCAAGAAAGAGTTTGTCTTTCAGAACTGTTAGTTCACAGAGATGTTTCTTGTTCCAATCAAGCCCTTAAGAAATTGAATAACAATTTAACTAAGACTTGAAATGTTAGAACACACCAGGTGATGAGTCACGTGCTGGAAACTGTGTTTACAAGCCGGATGTTTGATAACTGATAATGATGCAATAGGCTGAAAGACCATTCGCCATGCTTTTAAAAACTCAAAAACTGTCATTTTTCAATTGAGCAAAATAGGCAAAAACAAAGTCATCAAGAAAAGTTCCAAGCATTGCATATGTCGTCCTTGGTGCGAACGTGTTGAAATGCAGCTGTCTCACTGCTATTTCCCAATGTTGATTTCCAGTCAGAGAAAAAAAATTGTTGTTCCTTATGGAAATCTTAAATTGAACATGAGTTCCTGACATTACAAAACAGCAAAGGTAGCAGTTCTGTCAGAGTCAGTGAGAATTTCATATCGTAGATGAAACCAAATGGTAAGAAACACTGAAATTAGTTGCCTTTGCCTGCTCCGACTCAGTACTACAAAATGATCCTTATTGAAACATGCAGGTATTTTCAAGGATTTAATAAGTTGGATGCAGAAAGTTTGGTTCTATGACCAGAGCACCTCGTATTGAATGACTTGGAGATGCCGGTTTTGGACTGGGGTGTGCAAATGTGAAAATCACACAACCCCAGGTTATAGTCCAACAGGTTTAATTGGAAGTACTAGCGTTCGGACCACTGCTCATTCATTAGGTGATTGTGGAGTCCACAGTTGTAAGTCACGGAATTTATTCCATATGTTTACAGTGTGATGTAACTGAAATTGTACATTGAAAAAAACCTTGATTGTTTGCTAAGTCTCCGATCTGTAAGAATGACCATGTTAGCTTCACTTCTTTCATATGTAAACTGCAAAACATTTTTATTTTAAAGTTTCATTCTCAGGTGGAGTTTAACAACTGGTGTCTGCCCCCCTGTGCTGCTGTCTGTTCCATAATGTTTAGACTGATTCTAATTTATAAAAATGAGTCACCAGAGACTTACATGGATTCATGCAGTTTTTGAGCAAAGTACAATGTAACTCTGCAAGTACAAATTCACCCCACAGACGTATACGTGTGTGTGTGTGTGTGTGTGTGTGTGTGTGTGTGTGTGTAGGAGGGTCTCTGTTTGTAGATAGAGCAATGGGATTACCTGTACTGTGACATGAACCCAATGATCATGGGTACCGAATTTAGCTATCAGTCTCTGTGGGGGTACTTTTAGGTGCTGCCTGTTCCGAAGACCGCCTTGGAGGATTGTCACCCGAAGATCCAAGGTCGAATGTCCTGGATCACTGAAGTGCTCTCCAACTGGGAAGGGGCACATCTCTCTGTTGATTGATGCGTAGCGCCCATTCCGTTGTTGTAGCCTCTGCTCAGCTTCACCAATGTACCATGTCTTAAGGCATTTTTGCCTGCAGCATGTTGTTTTTTTTTAGATTAGCGTCAGTCTAAACATTATGGCATGGGCGCGGCACACAGGGACTATCACCTTCAACGTATTATCTGTGCTGACACTAATTGGTAAAGTCCACCTGAGAATGTAACTGTTAAAAGAAAGTTTTTCGATTTACATAAAAAGAAATGAACCGAACATAGTAATTCTAACAAATGGAAGACTTAACAAGCAATCAAGGTATTTTTCCAATGTATAATTTCAGTGACATTACACTGTAACCGTTCGCTATAAATTCTGTATCTTACCACTGTGTACTCCACAGCCACCTGATGAAGGAGCAGCTCTCCAAATGATATTGCTTCCATTAAACCTGTTGGACTATGACCTGGTGTTGTTCGATTTTTAACTTTGTATTAGAATGCGGATCCCACCATTAAAATAGAGATGAAGAAGCATTTATTCTCACAGACAGTTCTGGATCAGTGGACTTTCTTGTAGCAAAAGGCTGTTGAGGAAGTGTCATTAGGTGTAATGAGGCTGAGATCAGCAGATCTTCAAACAGCCAAGGCATCAAGCGTTATGGAGAAAGGCAAGAAAGTGCAGTTCAAGGCTATCAAATCAGATATGAAACCATTCAATAGCGGAACAGACTTGGTGGTCTGAATTGTGACTATGAGTTCCTAAAATTGTTGGCCTTAATATGAAGCTGCAAAACAGACCTGAGTAAAATGTGCCAAATTTAAAAAAGCGTGGGCCCCCAGAGCACTGAGCCGAGGTGAAATGTACAAAGAACAACACACAAAGGGCAGACAATATTGGGTCATTGATCCGTAGTGATCAGTATACCAAGGTAAACAGGAAAAGCGATATTCATTATCTACATCGAAACTGGCGCCACGAGGTATGTAGTTAATTCTCACAAACCACTATTCCCCTTCCATTTTCCTGACGCCCCCTCCGTTCTTGTTTTAAACTGATTGAATGTCAGGCAATTGTAGATGACATTGCTGATGTGGAACTGTAGCATATAGAACATAGAACATTACAGCGCAGTACAGGCCCTTCGGCCGTCGACGTTGCGCCGCCCTGTCATACTAATCTGAAGCCCATCCCATCTACACTATTCCATGTACGTCCACATGCCTCTCCAATGACGACTTAAATGCACTTAATCTTGGCGAATCTACCACCTTTACAGGCAAAGCATTCCATGCCCTAACTACTCTCTGAGTAAAGAAACTACCTCTGACATCTGTCTTATACCTATTTCCCCTCACTTTAAAGTTGTGCACCTCGTGTTTGCCGTCCCCATACTTGGAAAAAGACTCTCCCTGTCCATCCTATCTAAACCTCTGATTATCTTGTATGTCTCTATTAAGTCACCTCTCAGTCTTCTCTCCAACGAGGACAGCCTCAAGGCCCTCATTCTTTCCTCGTAATGCATTCCTTCCATACCAGGCAATATGCTAGAAAATCCCCTCTGCACCCTTTCCAAAGCGTCAACATCCTTCTTCTAATTCGGTGACCTGAACTGTTCACAATACTTCAAATGTGGCGGTACCAGATCTTTGTACAGCTGCAGTATAACCTTCTGAATCCAGAACTCAATCCCTCTATGAATAAAGATCAAAACACTGTTTTCCTTCTTAACAACCCTGTCAATCTGGGCGGCAACTTTCAGGGATCTGTGTACATGGACACCGAGATCTCTCTGCTCATCTGCACTCCCAAGAATCTTACCATTAGCCCAGTACTTTGCATTCCGATTACTCTGTCCAAAGTGTATCACCTCACAGTTGTCAACATTAAACTCCATTTGCCACCTCTCAGCCCAGCTCTGCATCCTATCTATGTCTCTCTGCAACCTACTACATCTTTCGTCACTATCCACAACTCCACCGACCATAGTGTTGTCCGCAGATTTACTTACCCATCCTTCTAAGTCCTCATTCAGGACATTTATAAAAATGATGAAAAGCAGTGGACCCAACATCGACCCTTGCGGAAAGCCGCTAGTAACTGGACACCAAGATGAACATATTGCATCAACTAAAACACTCTGTTTTCTTTCAGCGAGGCAATTACTGATTCAAACTGCTATGTCACCCACAATCACATTCCTCCGCATTTTGTATAATAGCCTACTGTGGGAACCTTATCGAACACCTTGCTGAAATCCATATACAGCACATCAACCTGCTTACTCTCATCCACCTGGTTGATCACTTTGTCAAAAACTCATAAGATTCGTTAGGCACGACCTACCCTTTACAAAACCGTGCTGACTGTCCCTGATCAGATTATTCTTTTCTAGATGATTATAAATCCTATCTCTTATAACCTTTTCCAATGCTTTACCAACAACTGAAGTGAGACTCACTGGTCTGTAATTACCAGGGTTGTCTCTACTACCCTTTCTGAAGAAGGGAACCACATTTGCAATCATCCAGTACTCAGGCGCTATTCCTGTAGACAATGATGATTTCTAGATCAATGGCACAGGCTCGGCAATCTCTTCCCTTACTTCCCAGATGATCCGAGGATAGATCCCATCCGGCCCAGAAGACTTGTCGAATTTCACACTCTGCAGTATTTCTAATATCTCTTCCTTGTGAACCTCAATCTCTTCGAATCTCGATGCAAGTATCTCTGTATCTTCCTCGTCAACATTTTCATTTTATATCGTGAACACTGTCGAAAAATATTTATTTAGTGTTTCCCATGTCTCCTCTGACTCCACACACAACTTCCCACTATTATTCTTGATTGGCCCTAACTTAACTCTCGTCATTCTTTTATTCCTGACATACCTGTGGAAAGCCTTAGGGTTAACCCTGATCCTATCCGCCAACAACTTCTAATGTCTCCTCCTGGCTCTCATGTCTCCTCCTGGCTCTTCTGAGCTCTCTTATTAGGAAATGCAGGGAAACGATTCTGTCTGCTGCACAACATCATTCTGCTTCGAAATATCAGGCTGTATTTTATATTGATTACTGGACACGTTAACCTTTAACAAGCCATGACAGTGAAATCACTGAATCCTCATTACTATACGACCAGGGACGATTTCTGTTAACATCACCCTGGACATCATGAGATTCGCCATTCTATTCTCCCATCCTTCTGTGCGTGATCCCCTCGGCCCGATTCCGGTCTTGTTGTTTGGTTTACATACTGAGGCTATACAATCATCTTTGTATTTCAGTTTCTAAAGGATGAGACCTTCTCTCTGAGCTGGCAATGTGCTTGCTCAGTGGTGATAACACTGTCCTTGTAAACTAGAAAAGTGCTTGAAATAGGCCATTCCTGTTTTTCATTCCAAGAACTTGAGGCAAACCGTTCGGCAGGACAGGAAATAGTGGGCATGAGCAGTGATCAAGTTTGGCAGCAAGAACGAGGTGAGTTATTATAACTACAGTGTAAAGGGGAAACAATGGGCAAGGAACACTGGGACGGGAGGGGCTGAATGCTTCCTTTCTTTGCTGTAACCAGACATTGGTGTTGAACTCTGAAGTGGGGCAACATCAGACAAGTCGGTGAAATCTTACTTTCTCCTTGTTTTCTCCCGAGGCCTGTGTCACACTTGGGGAAATGTGTCTGCGTGCTTCAGTCTATCGGTAAAAATGGGGTTCAGTTCCCATCTCAAACTTTAATCCCACTTATTGTGTTTTACGAGATTAAAACGTTCCAGAGAAATTAGCATTCAGGTGAAACGTCAGAGTTCACAAGGTTACAGGCCAAGTGTTGGGAAATGAGATGAGGGGATCCATTTCTGTGCTGTAAATACTCGATAATTAAATCATTTTTGAGGGGAAACATATCTGCAGTGACATAATTCCAAAAACTGTGTTATGAAGAAACGGTGCAACGGCTTCTGCCCTCATCCCTGGTGGTCTCGTGGTTAGTATTCAGCGCTTTAACTGAGTGGCCTGAGTTTCATTACCGTTCAGGAAATCAGGACTTCTTGTTCCTGATGCACAGAGCACAGCTCTACCAGGAATCTGTTTCATGCCTTAGATCAGTCAATACCCCAGCTCATCAAAGAAGGGAAAAGTGCCTTCCCTCTCTCTGCACAGTCGGACAGTTAATCCTTCATTCTCCTCTGATTCCACTTCCCAAAGAGTTTCAAAATATTGTCAAAACTGAGTCTCAGCTATTTCTTTTCTGCCTTTTCATACCTAGGAACTGCAGCTATTGAGTGCGTTGGTTTCTGAAAATGAAACGTACCTATGTGCTAGGTATTGGGCTATTCCAGGATTGGCTTCTCTGACAGCGCTGGGACATGACTGATGTTGTCTATGATATGGAAGTTCCAGTGTCTGAGTTAAGTGGACAAAGTCAAAAATTCCACAATATCAGGGCATAGCCCAGCAAGTTTATTTGGTAGTATCAGCTTTCGGAGAGCCCCTCCTTCATCAGGTGGGTGTTTTTCTGCAGAAACCTGGTATGTGTGTCAATATGCGCGATCTTTTGGAAGATCATCTGATCTTTCACCGACCGTTCGACGCGTCGACGGTACCCATGACTTGGAGGTGTTGGTGTTGGACTTGGGTGGATATATTTAATAATCACACAAAGCCATTTTCGATTCCAACAGTTGTCAAACACCTGATGAAGAAGCAGTGCATAGAACACTGGTGCTTCCAAATATGTCTGTTCGATACAATCTGGTGCTGTGTGATTTTTACTCTGACAGCTCTTGACAATGTTTAACTGGTCGAAGACAGTGAAAGAATTTTCTTCGTGGAGATGAAAATTTCAAATATTACCCACCTCAGCATAACAAAAATGATTAGGTTGGATGTGATGAATCTCCATAATGCGCTTGCGCAAAGTAAAAATCGAACTTCAACCACCAGATCCGTAGCCAGCTATATGAATGGTTGTACCACAGGCCAGATGCACAGCTGAGATTTTACACGCTGCAGGGCTGTGGTGTTAACAAGGACATGAGCAATAACAGTAACAGTCACAAGGTGAACAAAGAACCAAGATAATCACCATCATTGATTCACTTCAAATTGTCCTCAAAAAAAACTGCAATTCACAATCTGATCAGCCAATCAATGAGGTCACTACTGATCTTGGAAATTACAACTGACTTTGATGCGTTTTCACCATAATTTGCGGTAAACTCCAGCCTAATCATAACATCGCATATTCCCATTAATTTTTATATTTAGATATCGTTAATGACCTGTCCGAATTTGCAGGAAATGAGTGAAAACGTCCTTCCGATGACGTAATCCAGTGCAGAGTCGGCCAGAAAAGAAAAGACAAAGACATGAAACATCACTCCCATTTCTCTCTGTAGCAATGCGTTTTCCTGAGTTGAATATTTGCAGGACTTGTCTTTACTATCTAAAGAATTAATTATTTTTCCGGGAAAGATTCCTCATAAATCAATTAACATATGAGGTGTTGAAACATATTTTACTTTAGATTAAAATAGTTGAATATCCTTTCCCCCAGCCTAATGTCCCAATGCTCCCTCCTCTTCCATGTAAATACAAGCTTCTACAGGTGATGTTGGAGCTCCCAACCTGAGGTTACAATGCTCCTTGCTGCTCCATGTCAATAGAAGCTGCTCTACTTGAAGTTGGAGCTCCCAGTTTGATGTCACAATGCTCCCTGTTCCATGTCATTACCAGTAGTGCAGTTGAGGTTAGACCTACCACTCTGATGTCCCAATGCTCCCAGCTGTTACATGTCACTAAACGCTGGTCCTTGTGATGTTGGAGCTCCCAGTCTGATGTCCCAATGTTCCCTCCTCCATGTCAAGAGAAGCAGTCCAGTTGAGGTTGGATGTATCACTCTGATGTCCCAATGCTCCCTGCTGCTACATGTCATTAAGAGTTGCTCCAGGTGAGAGTGGAACTCCCAGACGGATCTCACAAGCTCCTTGCTCCATGTCAACTGAAGCTGCTCCAAATGAGGTTAGGTCTTGCATTCGGATGTTCCAATGCTCCCTGCTGCTCCATGTCAACAGAAGCTGCTCCAGTTGTGTTTGGAACTCCCATACTGATGTCACAATGCTCTCTGGTGCACGTCAAAAGACGCTGCTCCAAATGAAGTGGGAGCTCCTATCCCTGGCAGCTCACATACTTCTATACCATCATAGAAATACTGCCCACTGAACATTTCTACCACTGGAGCCATTGGTGGAATGTCCGCATCATGAGAACCTAATATTATTTTTAGTCATCACCGAATCATTATTTCCAAAAGTTATTCTTTCTTAAACCTTATTTCGCATGTGCATACTGCAGTCCATCCGAAGTAAGATAATGGTGCTAATTGATGTATGCTTAATAAAAATTACATCCTATTTTTCATGTTGAGTTACTGCGAGTTAACAAGGACAATGTTTGTATTCAAAACACACTTTTATTCCAGGTGAGAGAATGTGGTTTGCGTTATTTAAAATGAACTTGTTCACTGCGTAAAATGATCAAATAGATCTCAATTTCAAAACAACATTGGTAACGTTGTCATCCATCTTGAAATGTGGTGTCTTCTTCTTTGAACCAGACGGGTATTATATCGAAAAGTCTATTAATGATATGCGTATAGACACTTTAAATCGCAAGGATTGTGAAGGTTTGTAACTCAGGTTGAGGTTTAAGGTGTAGGTTTGCTCGCTGAGCTGTAGGTTTGATATCCAGATGTTTCATTACCTGGCTCGGTAACACCATCAGTGGCGACCTCCATGTGAAGGGAAGCTGTTGTCTCTTGCTTTCTATTTATATCTTTCTCCTGGATGGGGTTCCTGCGGTTTGTGGTGATGTCATTTCCTGTTCGTTTTCTGCCGGGTTGAAAGATGGCATCTAGATCTATGTGTTTGTTTATGGCGTTGTGGTTGGCGTGCCAGGCCTTTGGGAATTTTCTGGCATGTCTTTGCTTTGACTGTCCCAAGATCAAGGTGTTTCCCAAGTTGAATCGGACAACCAAAAATCCATTAACCAGGAGCCCCCCTCAGACCCATAGACTGATTACCCGGAACACCAACTTACAGACGGGCCAAAGAACTACACGCAAGACTGAAATGCCTCATAGAAGAGTCACAGCACTCCATCCACTCCACCCAGGAATTCCTAAAAATCATCAAAAACACCAAAATAGAGGAAGAAGAAGCAATGATCTCATTCGACATAACAGCACTGTTCACCTTCATCAACATCGACCTGGCAAAGGAAACACTTACCACACTTTTAGAAGAGACCATCACAGACGCACCAACAACCATCAATCACATTACCAACGAAAACATCATGAAGCTGGTGAACCTGTGCCTCACCACCCACTTCACTTTCAACAACCTCGTCTACAAACAAACCAACGGCACACCCATGAGATCTCCGCTATCAGGCTTCATAGCAGAAGCGGTAATGCAATGACTAGAACAAACACCCCTACCAACAATCAAACCAAAAATCTGGGTCCGCTATGTTGATGACACCTTTGTCATCACAAAACAAAACAAGATAGAAGAGACATTTGACATCATCAACAACACCGTCACAGGCATACAGTTCACCAAGCAGGACGAAACCGACAACAAATTCGCATTCCTGAACGTCACAGTAGAAAGAAAGGACAACGGAGAACTACCAACCTATGTATACATAAAACCGACAAACACTGACCAAATACTGAACTACACCAGCAACCATCCAAACACACACAAACGAAGCTGTATCAGAACACTATTCCAACGAGCCACCACACACTGCAACACAGACGAACTTCGGAAAACAGAGGAGAACCACCTATTCAACGTATTCGAGAAGAATAGATTCTCAAAAATACAGTTCGCAGATTCCTCAAGAACAAACCACGACAAGCAAACCAAACACAGCCAGAAACCCTAACCACCTTACCATACATTGAAGAAGTTTCAGAAGTGACAGCCAGACTATTCAGACCCCTCGGAATCCTAGTAGTACACAAACCCACCAACACTCTCAAACAAAAACTAACTTAAAAGAAACAGTTCAACCCATGGACAAAACCAACGTCATCTACAAAGTTCCATGCAAGGACTGCCACCAACACTACGTAAGACAAACAGGAAGAAAGTTAGCCACCAGGATATACGAACACCAGCTAGCCACAAAAAGACACGACCTTCTCTCCTTCGTAGCCCTACATACGGATTAAAAATACCACTATTTCGACTGGGACAACACATCTATCCTGGAACAGGCTAAGCAAAGATATGCCAGAGAATTCCTAGAGGCTTGGCACTTCAACCACAATGCCATAAACAAGCACTTAGATCTAGATGCCATCTATCAACCCCTCAGAAAACGAACAGGAAATGACATCACCACAAACCCCAGGAACCTCATCGAGGAGAAAAATATAAATAGAAAGCAGGAGACAACAGCTTTGCTTCAATTGGAGGTCGCCACTGATGATGATGTTACCTAGCCAAGTAATGAAACGTCTGGATATCAAAGTTACAGCTCAGTGAGCAACCCTACACCCTACATTTTAAATCATTTTTCATGTTTATGTTGCATGAATCTGCGGTTATTGATCCACAGTTTAGTTTCACTCCCTATAGGTAACATGCTGATTTCTCCAGTTGTTCATAGTTCAATGTGATGCATCCAGTGTGTGCATAACGAGAGGGGGCTTACTTCCCACATCTTGTGTTTATCTGTGCCTTATGTCCAGTATTCATCAATGGCGAGAGCAAGGGGCGAGGGTGAGACCAATGTGTAAATCTATCCGTGCCCATGCACGGAACTACATCGGCAATTCTCCACTCTGCATTTACAGCCAGTTCTCAGTGCCCCTAAACCCACGCCCTGCCCCTTTGAAATATCTCCATTGTTTTGTGCTGTCTCACTGTACTCTTCTCACCAGGATGAATTACTTCTACTTAACCTCCTCCAGATTTCATCTGACAAAACATTCATTCAGAATTCCTTTGCATAAACATGCACTTCGCAGCTCTCGTTATTTGATTTTCCTGAATGTGTTTCATACGAAAAATCGTTCACAGCAACTTGACTTGAAAAAGAAAATCGATTTTCTTTTCATTATCCCAATGCAACCGACATTGCAATACAGTTTAGTCAACAGGTTCAAACTATTCTTTGAGATTTTGTAACAGCGTCAATGCATAAAAACTGAACATCGGCGTTCCAGTTTCAACATGACAGCTGCAATCAACACAATTAAAAGCCATTGATCACAACGACGAGAGTGGGATTCGAACCCACGCGTGTAGAACACAATAGATTAGCAGCCCATCGCCTTAACCTCTCGGCCACCTCGTCGCAGCTGTGACTGAAGCTATGACCTTATGAATAATTGAATTGTGTAAATTAGTCAGAGCAGCAGCGATTTCTCGCTGGTGTTGGTGAAATGATAAGTAACACAGAACGGTTCAAAAACTATTGTCTGACCCCTGGGTTGTGGGGCAAGTTCACTCCCACTGTCACATTATGCACACAGTGATCTAAACAAAAATGAGGAAATGAATATGTAACAAGGTCTGTTGAATTCTGTGAAGATTTGAAGTCAACGGAATGGAGAACCCGAGACAGCAGGAGGTGTTCTTTCAATATAGAGCACTTAAGGATAGTGGAATCAAGGGTTATGGGGATCAGGCAGGAACAGGATACAGATTGAGCATGTTCAGCCACGATCGTAATGAATGGTGGTGCTGGCTCGAAGGGCAGAATGGCCTACTCAAGATGAAGATTTTAAAATTTCTCCAGATGCAAAACAAAATAAAAAGCTCATGAGTTAGTGAAGGCAAAAGATGAAATTGTACATTTCATCAATCTACCCATCTTTACAATGAGTACCACATTACTTTCCTCACTCGGGGATAGAACCGCTGGTGAAGATGATCATATAATCCCCGTTTACTTGCCATGGAATCAGAGAAACTCGGTTTCGCAAACGTTAAGGTAAAACCAGGAATGGAGGTAAGTATTAATGTGTTCCTCCTGTGCTGCAGGTGACCTGTGCACGGTATCTCTGTTCCAGTATAGTGGGCTGTGCTGTGCGGAAGTTTTAATTTTGAGACTCACATGGAGCAACTTCAATTTGTCGTCGTGTTGAGGGGTACGGACAGAAGGTGATATTGAGCAAAGCCATGTTTATGGAAAAATACCCGTGTTTGTGGATTGAGAAACGACCTTTTCTATAATGACTCCTTGATCAACAAACATACTGCAAGTATCTAAAACGTGAAGAGACATATGTGGAGAGAGAGCCGAAGGTGATTTTTCAGCAGATGGATAACGTTTCCCATGTGCACTGCGTTAAATTCCGGGAAAATAGATGTTGAACTGATTTCATGTTACACAGTTTGTTGCAAACTCACAAAGGTTATTGCAATAATAAAAAAAAGAAATCACACAGGACCGTTTGAAAATTGTATTGAGCTGAATTTTGGTTTGAGCATATTTTATCTTAAATGGCGTGCTGCAGAGAAGTACGGAGGGTTAACAATACAAAAGGACAGAGTCTTCTTGGTGGATTTCTTGGGTGGAGTAAAGAATGTACGAAATATACATACCATCATGTGAATGTGGTCAAATCTTTATAGTCTCCAAGTTGCGTCTCCAAGTGACGATTCAGTGGAGAAGGATTACACACAATGTTCCCTCTGAGTATGACCAAAAGATTTTACAGTTACACTGTGAACTCTTTGCTTTTTAAATATGACGCCTCTATTTATAAACTCCAATAAGGTAAATTACTATCTATCCAGTTCACGAACATCGTCTCCATGGAGACGAAAATTTTCTATCACTTCCTTTATTCTTCCACGGAATGTCTGAAAGGTTTGTAAGGCCAACATCTCTAAATCCCCGTATCCTGAGTCAGTCTCAGCTATTTCGAAAGGCGATTGAAGTTCAAATACTTCACAGTGTGTCTCCAGTCAATCCAGTGCAGACTGGTTCTGGTCAGGAAATGCCATCACCAAAGGCCACCGTGGATGTGAAATCAATAGTTTTCACATAGTAATGGTAATACCTATTGTGTGTCGTATGTCCGTGTTCTTGTTCAATTTGTTCATCATTTCATGGGTCCCTGTATTGAATTCTACTGAATGATTAATTTGTGAATGGAGACATTCCCTTCACCATTCATTCGAAACTCCATGGGACATTGAAAGATTTTACTCATACGCTTCCAGAGGACAGTCCTGGCATGACTGGGATGAATCAGTGAACATTCCCCACGGATCCTCGAAGGCAGGGATTTCCTTTTCCATTTTCGGGGACCATTACAGCACTGAGTCCCATGTGTGCATTCATTAAAACCAAAACAGTTGCAGCAAGACTTTAAAACTAAGAATTTTGCTATCTGCTTGCATTGATTGTCCCAAAAATTACATTCCATATTATGGTATGTCTGTGGATGAGAGCACTTTCTGAACCTTGAGTAATTATATTTAGGTTTTGTCAAGAAATTATCATTCGCTGTTCTCGCTTTCCCTTTCAGTTTCCCGTTTTATATCCCGTATTTTATCAGTTTATCTTAAGTTTTCAATAATTTCAATCAATCTCGCTCCTGATTACCAATCCGACAGAATGCCACAATTTTGTCAATTTATATGCAGTGACGCTGTAGGGCGTGGTGACCAAGTGGAAAGGCATTGTTCACGTCAACCAAATAAAAGGAGCCGGCTGGTCGAACCTGGCCATTCCATCACAGTCATATTTCAAACATTTAAGGTAATCTTTAGCCAAATCATATTGGCAGAAAATAAAACAAAAATGAAAAAATTGGTGATGTTGAAAATCAAACAAAGACAGACGTTGCTCGAATATTTCAGGATGTCTGGCAGCATCTGTTGACAGATGGACCCAATGGATTTGAAACGTTAACTGTGATTCATCTGCACAGATGCTGCCAACACACCTGTGATTTAACAGCAATTTCTGTTTTTGTTTCAGATTGGCAGATTTTGTCGCAGTCCATGAGAACAGTGCTCATTAGAATCAAACAGACAGCATGGACCTGGCAGTGTGAAGTGAGACAGTAATAATGAATGAGTGGAGAGTGTTGTACTGGAAAAGCACAGCAGGTCAGGCAACATCCGAGGATCAGGAGAATGGACGATTTAGGCATAAGCCATTCATCAGGAATTAGGCTTTTGAGTCGGGCAGAGGAACAAAGCTGAAGCCAGGTACCAACTCGCACGCACCTCCTCCTACAGACCACGATCACAAACTCTCCTCCCCTCACCAAACCATCATCTCCCAGACCATCCACAATCTCATCACCTCTGGGCATCTCCCATCCACAACCTTCAACCTCATTGTCCGTGAACCGCGCACTCCCCGATTCTACCTCCTTTCTAAGATTCACAAACCTGACTGCCCCAGTCGACCTATTGTCTCATCCTGAGCCTGTCCCATCCGAGTCATCTCTTCCTACATTGACACAATCCTCTCTCCCCAGTCCAGGAATGGCCACTTACATTCGTGACACCCCTATGCACTTCAACTCCTCCAAGAATTTCGTTTCCCTGGCCCCCAACGCGTCAGCTTCACCATGGACATCCAGTCCCTGTACAAATCCATCTGCCATGACAGAAGTCTGCAAGCCTTCCATTTCTTAATCTCACACTATCCCAACCATTACCTTTCCACCGACACCCTCATCCACCTGGCTGAACTGGTCCTCACAATCAACAACTTCCCTTTTTAATCCTCCCACTTCCTCCATCGAAACTGGTCGCCATCGGCACCCGCATAGGACCTAGCTATGCCTGCCCGTCTGTCAGATACGCGGAACTGTCCATCTTTCGTAATTACACAGTCACCATTCTCCACCTGTTCCTCCGCTACATTGATGAATGTTTGGGGCCACTTAGTGTTCCAACGAGGAATTGAATAGCTCACCAACTTTAACAACACCTTCCATTCCGATCTCAAATTTATCTGGATCATCTTGGCAACTTCCCTCACCTTCCTGGACCTCTCCATCACCGACTCTGGCGACTGATATTTTACAGACATATACTACAAGCCCACCGACTCCCACATGTATCTAGACTACATCTCCTCCAACCCTATCTCGTGTAAGAACGCCATTCTTTATTCCCAATTCCTCCACCTCCAGAACATCTGTTCCCAGGATGACCAAATACACCTCAGAAAGAGTCAGTTGGTCTCCTTATTCCACGATCACAAATTGCCTTCCCACGTGGTTGACAGCGCCCTCCAGTTCATCACATCCATTTCACACACCACCACCCTTGAAGCCACGCCTCTCAATGCAACAAGGACAGAACCACCTAGTGCTCACCTTACACCCCAACAAACTCCACATGAACGAATCATATTCTGCCCCTGATGCCACCTCTAAACAGACACCACCACCAGAGATATATTTCGCTGCCCAGCCCTGCCAACATTCCGTAAAGACCATTCCCTCCATGATCCCCTCTTCAGATCCACACATCCCCCCACCAGCCCACAACCCTCTCCTGGCACCTTTCACTGCCACCAAAGGAAGGGTGAAACTAGCACCCACACCATCCCCTCACCTCAGCCAAGGCCCATCGGGATCATTCCACATCCATTAGAAATTCACGTGTACAGCTACCAATGTCATCTACTGAATCCGTTGCACCCAGTGTGGTCTCCTCTACTTTAGGGTGACAGGAAACCTTGCAGATCATTTCAGAGAACATCTCTGGGACACCCGCACCCACCAACTTCACCGTCCCGTGGCTGAACACTTCAACTCCCCTCCTACCCCATCAAAGACATACAGGTCCTGGATCTCCTCCACTGCCAAACCATTACCACCCAACGCCTGGAGGAGGAACGCTACACCTGCCGGCTTGGGACCCTAACACCACACGGGATAAATGTGAATTTGAACAGTTACCTCATTTCCCCTCCCCCAAGCCCAAGCCTTCAACTCGGCACCGTCCTCTCAACCCATTCCATGACTGCCATTTCTGACCTATTTTCTTCTCCCTCCTATTCATTCATCTATTGCTTTCCAGCTATTTCCCCTTAACCCCACACCATTTCCATTTATCTCTCAGCCCCGACTCACAAGCCTTATTCCTGATGAAGGGCTTAAGCCTGAAATATGAATTCTCTTGCTCCTCGGATGCTACCTGAACTGCTGTGCTTTCCCAGCATAACACTACCAACTCTGATCTCCAGCATCTGCAGTCTTAACTTTATCCTTGGAATTATCAATGACCTCAGAGTGAATATATCCCTCGATTGCAGTGATCACAGTGTGACTGAATTTTCCATTTATTTTGGGTGAGGGCAGGCTGGATCTGAGACGAGCGCTTAACAGTTAAACAACGGGAATGGTATCAGATAGCGAAGTTAGGGCGTGCTGAAGTGAAGTGGAAAATTCTGTCAGAAGATGGGTCAGTCCAACTGCATCACATCACCCAGACTGGAAAAGACTCGCAGAAAGAGAAAATCAATTTCAGTGCAGGCACAATGACAGGTAAAGTGGAAAGGAGACAATACATCACACTGAGGTGCAGTGGAAGTATCTATGTGAAAGGATTCGATATATAAGCTACACCTTTACATATGGACTGCCCTCACATTGGGAAAAGGAATTTCCTGCAGTATAACGGCGATATTTGCCTGTGACATCACAATGTTGAGAGGCACTGACATAGTTTCTTCTGTAGCAGCGTGACCTAGTGAAAGCATGATCGGCCCATCAACCAGAATTCAATACTTCAAAGCTCTCCTCTGCGCTGTGCAACTTTTTGCTGCTCCTGTCGTCAGTTCTCAATCGCTTCACTGTGTCTCTTCTTCTGCTTCCTGCTGCACGGAAAGACTTGAAACGTGAACAAATCCACTTTCCACTTCACCAATCTTTTGCAACTGCCGAGTTGGCACAGGAACGAGTTACCGATTAGCCTTCTCGAGCGCACTCACTCCGGTATGATCTGAATCATAAAGTGGACTGTGTCTGATCTGCAGAATGTCGCTACGTGGGACGGTGCTGTTTATCCCATCCCCGGGGACTGAGCTGTCTGTATTGGCAGAGTATTCAGCCATTTCCCTCCACTTGCAGGCATTATGACGGGATGTAAATGTGGATATGCTCTGAAGCTTCCTCTCACGGGCACAGCCAGGTGCAAGAGCGCCGCTGGAACTTAGAAACTTTGATTGCGAACTTTCTCCAAATATCATCTATTTGAGAGAGAGAGAAAGGTGCTGAGCTGGTGGGAAAGAGAGAAATGGGCTGTGGACTCTCATCCTTTAGTAAAATTCTAGTAAGTGCATTTTTGTGCTGCCCATTTGGTGTTCAGAATCAATCTTCGCAGAATCAATCCTGCAGAGAAGCTTTTGTTTCACAGGCGTCGGCTTCTTTGCTGCAATCGGGGATCAGTTAACATCTGAGTCCCAACTGTCCTAGATGAAGCGACTCCGAATGAAACCCTCACTCACTGAGAACCTTCCCCACAGCCAGGAGCTGCGGGGCTGCAGGCAGTCCAAAGCGGAAGGGAGGATTAAAAACGAGCCATTATTTCTCCCTCAGCCACTCTGTCACAGAGACAGGGAGAGTGACGGCAGAGACGTATGACGTCATTCACGTGCCGACAGAAGCCGTTCAGCCCATCGAGTCCACGGCAAATCTCTATCGCTTGCTTCTCTCTGAGGTTATTCATCATCAGTGCTGCTTGTCAGGGGCATGGTCCACACCAAAACTGATTTCTCTCACCTTTGCCAGTGTATTCCCAGCTCAGTCAAGTGACTTTGCGAATCAGGTCACAACAGAACGACAGAGAACAGCAAAAAAATTCTATAACTTTGTGGACGGCACGGTGGCACAGTGGTTAGCACTGCTGTCTCACAGCACCAGAGACCGCCTTCAATGCCTGCCTTAGGCGACTCACTGTGTGGAGTTTGCACTTTCTCCCCGTGTCTTCATGGGTTTCCTCCGGGTGCTCCGATTTCCTCCCACAGTCCAAACATGTGCAGGTCAGGTAAACTGGCCATGCGACATTGCCTGTAGTGTTAGTAAGGGGTAAATGTAGGAGTATGGGTGGGTTACGCTTTGGCGGGTCGGTGTGGACTTGTTAGGCGCAAGGGCCTGTTTCCATACTGTAATATAATCTAATCTAATCTAAAAAAAACTTCAAACGTGTGTTTCCTCAAATGTATAAATTTGCCGGGTGCATCTATTTCAGATACCATTGAGTGTAAGGACGTAGATGGCTCATCAATATGTAATGCGAAGAATGGAGCACTGTTATAGCGAAACACTGGTGGTGGCAGTACACATGCTGAAAGGTGCAATTGTCATCGAGCAGAGGATGCTTTTCCTACATTAATTTCTGGATTATGCGCCCACCACGATCCCTCTGGGACGCTCTTTTAGCGCTGACCACTGCAGTTTCCCGCAGTCTTCAGGTTTTTGTAGCATGTGCCTTCGAGGATGACGTCAAAAGATCTTCACTGTTATTGTGTGATACACTGTGGCACAGATGTGTCCCGGCTGTGTCAATATAACCATCGGTAACTTCCCCAATTCTGCTGTTTTAATTGCAATTTCAATCAGAATCACAAAACGTGTCACACTGCAGACTGAGGCCATGCAGCCCACCTTCGCTCTGCTGGCTCCACGCAATGAGGAAATGACTGTTTTTTGATTGATTGATTGTCGCATGGACCTAAGTACAGTGGAAAGCGTTGTTTGCGATTGGTAAAGGCGGATCATAGTAATCAAGGACATGCAGATCACAGCGTGAGAAAAGCAACATTTGACCAGACTCAGGAATTCAGGTTACTACGTATAGGACGGGCGCTCAGCAAAATCCACATTGGCAAGATCAGCGTTATTTCAAGTTAGGCAATTCATTTCTCAGAGCAGCAATGGCCGAGAAGAAGCGGTTCTTGAACTTGCTTGTGTATGATTTCAAGCTTTGGAATCTTTATCTGAACTCAATTGCATCGAAATCATATCTTCTCAGTCGAAAATGAAATAGTGTACAAAATTCCAAGGCTTATCTGCAATGTGAACCCGAGAGCTCTCGCACGTATGTCACCTGTATGAGGCAATATCACACCCGAGACAAACAAGCCAGAACGGCGCCAGACGTGGTAACCAGAAATCAGGTGAGTTTTTTGGTTACGTAATGCTATTTCTGCTGTTTCGGAGTGAAAGAAGCACAAAGTTCTAATAACAGCTCCTGTCCATTCTGACTCGCTTCTCCCAGGAGGCTGTGCTAGCTGCTTTCCCAGAACAGGGCGGTCTTCATTGATAACTGGACGAACTCCTCTTCCCTTGTCATTGCAGTGTTGGTGGAGAGCAGTTTGAACGCGGTCTTCAGCTTGCTATCAAACAAGAGTTTGTGGAGCGGGGTAGAGGTCTGGCGGGAGTGGGAAGTATGGGAATTCTGGAAAGGTGTAGAAAAGGGAGATCGTGCATGCACAAGAAATCATCTTCTTTTGGGAACCATTGTCCAAATAATGCCATCTGAGACAGTTAGAAAATGCAGAACTGCGAGGAAAGAGTGAATCTCTCCCCATTATTCGGGAACAGTGTCTGTGCTTCTCGAAGTCACAGGGAGGCTTCTGCTGTCTGAATCAGCATGGGATGTTAATGCAGCGAGCCCCGTCGCTCACGCAGCTGACGTGTATACATTTTTTCCCGTTGTCTCCAGTTCACATCAAAGATTTCACAGCTCACATCGTCCTAGAGTGACAGGGAAGAGAAGGAAGCGATTCAGACCATCATCTTAACACAACCTGGGGATAAATTTGATGTGGGAGAGCGGACATTTCCAGCATTTATAATCTTGGTCCGTGTGGCAGCAGAAGCAGGAACCAGGAACTGTTTACCTTTCTTCTAAAAACGGGTAATTACATTTTGAAGAGCATAGATATGTCTTCCTGGTGTTCATGAAATGGTCAAGACCTGAATACGGTTCCCTGAGTATGGTCTGACTTCTGGGTTATCGGCCCAGGGCACTTCCACTGTGATATTCTGTTCACAAGATCTGACCACATGGAAAGAAATGACACAGTGACAAGATCTATTGAATAGGATTCTGTGAAAACACAGAAGCCGATGGAAGGAAGAGCGCCATGAGAGCGAGAATATAACATCATATGTGAGGAAGTTGTTTTCCAGACTCGAGGAGAGTGCACAGTGCTGTTTCTAGGGGTCAATATCTGGATAAGTAGACTGAATCAGCAACGGCTGTTATTGTACTGCATCTTTTGTACAATGTTGCAAAATTACGGGCCTTTTGTATCAAGGGGACAACTTCACAATCCTCAATGATGCAAAACACACAAATGACGTGAACAACAAAGCAACGGCAGAAACTCGTGTTACGTCATGGGGTAAACGCCCCAGCTCAACCTTTGCTCAAGTTCGCTCTGTCAAATTCCTGAGCCAGAGATTCGAACAGTGAATGGTCTATGTTAATAAACACTGCTCGAATCTCACAACTTCAGTATTTAATACGCTCCTAGATGTATGTCTGACAACAGTAATTGCTCCCTCACTGTGTTACTTCAGCACACGTAGAGAAGAAACAAACATAAGAAAAACAGTCACGAATATGACGGAGATTTGACCCGATGCACACCTCTTCCCACCCTACCACTTCCACAACTCTTCCCAACCTACCTCTTGCAAAAATGCCATCCCGTATTCCCAATTCCTCCACCTCCGCCGGACCTGTTCCCTGGAGGACCAGTTCCACCACAAAACACACTAGATGGCCTCCTTCTTTCGAGACCGCAATTTCTCTTCCCACGTGGTTAAAGTTGCCCTCCAACACATCTCGTGTACATCCCGCACCTCCGCCCTCAGACCGCACCCCTCCAACCGTAACAAGGACAGAACGCCCCGGTGCTCATCTTCCAACCGACAAACCTTCACATAAACCAAATCATCCGCTGTCATTTCTGCCACCTCCAAACTGACCCCAACATCAGGGATATATTTCCCTCCCCACCCCTTTCCGCCTTCCACAAAGACCATTCCCTCTGTGACTACCTGGTCAGGTCCACGCCCCCCTACAACCCACCCTCCAATCCTGGCACTTTCCCTGCTACCGCAGGAACTGGACACCTGCGCCCACACCTCCTCCCTCACCTCTCTCCAAGGCCCTAAAGGAGCCTTCCACATCCATCAAAGTTTTACTTGCACATCCACTAATATCATTTATTATATCCGTTGCTCCCGATATGGTGTCCTGTACATTGGGGTGACTGGGCGCCTCCTAGCAGAGCGCTTTAGGGAACATCTCCGAGACACCAAATCAACCACATCGCCCTGTGGCCCAACATTTCAACTCCTCCTCCCACTCTGCCGAGGACATGGAGGTCCTGGGCCTCCTTCACCGCCGCTCCCTCACCACCAGACGCCTGGAGGAAGAACGCCTCATCTTCCACTTCAGAATACTTCAACCCCAGGGCATCAATGTGGACTTCAACAGTTTCCTCTTTTCCCCGTCTCCCACCTCACCCTAGTTCTAAACTTCCAGCTCAGTAACTGTCCCCATGACTTGTCCTACCTGCCTAGCTCCTTTTCCACCTATCCACTCCACCCTCTCCTCCGTGACCTTTCACCTTATTCCCCTCCCCCAATCACGCATTGTACTCTATGCTACTTTCTACCCACCCCCACCCTCCTCTAGAATATCTCTCCACGCTTCAGGTTCACTGCCTTTATTCCTGATGAAGGATTGTGCCTGAAACCTCGATTTCGAAACTACTCGGATGCTGCTTGAACTGCTGTGCTCTTCCAGCACCACTAATCCATAATCTGGTTTCCAGCATCTGCAGTCATTGTTTTACCGCCTTGCAGTTCTTCCCCACACTGTGTCGCACAGCAGGGTCCTCCGGTGAAATGAACAGCTGTGAATGACATGTGGTTCAGTCTGTCGGCGACAGTATTTCGACACAGATACAGTTCCCTATTATTATAACAAGCAGCACTGATGATGAAAATCCTCAGAGAGAAGCAAGCGATACAGATTTGCCGTGGACTCGATGGGCTGAACGGCTTCTGTCGGCACGTGAATGACGTCACACGTCTCTGCCGTCCCTCTCCCTGTCTCTGTGACAGAGTGGCTGAGGGAGAAATAATGGCTCGTTTTTAAGCCTCCCTTCCGCTTTGCACTGCCTGCAGCCCCGCAGATCCTGGCTGTGGGGATGGTTCTCAGTGAGTGAGGGTTTCATTCGGAGTCGCTTCATCTAGGACAGTTGGGACTCAGATATTAACTGATGCCCGATTGCAGCAAAAAAACCGACGGCTCTGAAACAAAAGCCTTTCTGCTGGATTGTTCTGCGAAGATAGATTCTGAACATCAAATGGGCAGCACAAAAATGCACTTACTTGAATTTTACTGAGGGAAGAGAGTCCACAGCCCATTTCTCTCTTTCCATGCAGCTCAGTACCTTTCTCTCTCTCTCAAATAAATGATTTTTGGAGGAAGTTCGCAATCAAAGTTGCTAAGTTCCAGCGGCGCTCTTGCACCTGGCTGTGCCCGTGAGAGGAAGCTTCCGAGCATATCCGGACTTACATCCTCTCATAATGCCTTCAAGTGGAGGGAAATGGCTGAATACTCTGCCAATAGAGACAGCTCAGTCCCCGAGGATGGGATAAACAGCACTGTCCCGCGTGGGGACATTCTGCAGATCAGACACAGTCCACTTTATCATTCAGATCATACCAGAGTGAGAGCGCTCGAGAAGGCCAATCAGTCACTCGTACCTGTGCCAACTCGGAAGTTGCAAAAGATTGGTGAAAGTGGAAAGTGGATTTGTTCACGTTTCAAGTGTTTCCGTGCAGCAGGAAGCAGAAGAAGATACACAGTGAAGCGATTGAGATCTGACTACAGGAGCAGCAAAGAAGTTGTACAGCGCAGAGGAGAGCTTTGAAGTATTGAATTCTGGTTGATGGGATGATCATGCTTTCATTAGGCCACGCTGCTACAGAATAAACGATGTCAGTGTCTCTCAACATTGTGATATCACAGGCAAAATCGCCGTTATACTGCAGGAAATTCCTTTTTCCAATGTGAGGGCAGTCCATATGTAGAGGTGTAGCTTATATATCGAATAAATTCACATTTCTAATTCCACTTCACCTCAGTGTGTTGTACTGTCTCTTTTCCACTTTACCTGTCATTGTGCCTGCACTGAAGTTGATTTTCTCCTTCTGCAAGTCTTTTACAGTCTGGGTGAGGTGGGGCAGTTGTACTGACCCATCTTCTGACAGAATTTTCCACTTCACTTCAGCCCGCCCTAACTTCGCTATCTGATACCATTCCCGTTGTTTAGATGTTAAGCGCTCGTCTCAGATCCAGCCTGCCCTCACCCAAAATAAATGGAAAACTCAGTCACACTGTGGTCACTGCAATTGAGGGATGTATTCACTCTAAGATCATTGATAATTCCAAGGATACAGTTAAGACTGCAGTTGCTGGAGATGGTAGTGTGATATTGGAAAAGCACAGCAGATCAGGTAGCATCCGAGGAGCAGGAAAATTCAGGTTTCAGGCCTAAGCCCTTCATCAGGAATAAAGCTTGTGATCGGTGCTGAGAGATAAGTGGAAATGGTGTGGGATTGAGGGGAAATAGCTGGAAAGTAATAGAAGGATGAATAGGAGGGAGAAGAAAATAGGTGAGAAATGGCAGTGATGGAATGGGTCGAGAGGGCGGTGGCGAGTTGAAGGCTTGTGCTTGGGGGAGGGGAAAAGAGGAAACTCTTCAAATTCACATTTATCCCGTGTGGTGTTAGGGTGCCAAGCTGGAATGTGTGGCGTTCCCTCCTCCAGGCGTTGTGTGGTAATGGTTTGGCAGTGAAGGAGGTCCAGGAACTGCATGTCTTTGATGGGGTAGGAGGGGGAGTTCAAGTGTTCAGCCACGGGACGGTGAAGTTGGTGGGTGCGGGTGTCCCAGAGATGTTCTCTGAAATGACCTGCAAGAAGATGTCCTGTCTCCCTGATTTCGAGGAGACCACACTAGGCGCAACGGATTCAGTAGATGACATTGGTAGCTGTAAAGGTGACTTTCTAATGGATGTCGAATGATCCATTTGGGCCTTGTCTGAGGTGAGGGGAGTGGTGTGGGTGCTTGTTTCACCCTTCCTTTGGTGGCAGTGAAAGGTGCTAGGAGAGGGTTGTGGGCTGGTGGGTGGATGTGTGGACCTGAAGAGGGGGTCATGGAGGGAATGGTCTTTCGGGAATGTTGGCAGTGCTGGGCAGCGAAATATATCTCTGGTGATGGAGTCTGATTGGACGTGGCATCAGTTGCAAAATTTGATGCGTTTATGCGGAGTTTGATGGCGTGTAAGGTGAGCACCAGGTGGTTCTGTCCTTGTTGCGTTGGGAGGCGTGGCTTCAAGGGTGGTGTTGTGTGAAATGGAGGTGATGAACTTGAGGGTACTGTCAACCACGTGGTAAAGCAATTTGTGATCGTGGAAGAAGGAGACCAACTGGCTCTTTCTGAGGTGTAATTGGTCATCCTGGGAACAGATGCGCTGGAGGTGGAGGAATTGGGAATAAAGAATGGCGTTCTTACATGAGATAGGGATGGATGAGATGTAGTCTAGATACCTGTGGGAGTCGGTGGGCTTGTAGTACATGTCTGTAATTAGTCAGTCGCCAGAGACGGTGATGGAGAGTTCCAGGAAGGTGAGGGAAGTTGCCAAGATGATCCGGATGAATTTGAGGTCAGAGTGGAAGGTGTTGGTAAAGTTGGTGAGCTATTCAACCTCCTCGTTGGAGCACCAAGTGGCCCCAAAACATTCATCAATCTAGCTGAGGAACAGGTGGAGGATGGTGCCTGTGCAACTGCGAAAGATGGACATTTCCGCGTATCTGACAAACAGACAGGCATAGCTAGGTCCTATGCGCGTGCCAATGGCTACAAGATTCGATGGAGGAAGTGGGAGAATTGGAAAGAGAAGTTGTTGATTGTGAGGACCAGTTCAGCCAGGTGGATGAGGATGTCGGTGGAAAGGTACTGGTTGGGATGGTGTGAGATTAAGAAAAGGAAGGCTTCCAGAATTCTGTCATGATATATGGATTTGTATAGGGACTGGATGTCCATGGTGAAGATGACGCGTTGGGGGCCAGGGAAACGATATTTTTGGAGGAGGTGAAGTGCATAGGGGTGTCACGAATGTAATTGGGCATTTCCTGAACTAGGGAGAGAGGATTGTGGAGAGGTAGGAAGAGATGATTCGGATGGGACAGGCTCAGGATGAGACATTAGGTCGACTGGGGCAGTCAGGTTTGTGAATCTTACGAAGAAGGTCGAATCGGGGAGTGCGCGGTTCACAGACAATGAGGTTGAAGGTTGTGGATGGGAGATGCCCAGAGGTGATGAGATTGTGGATGGTCTGGGAGATGATGGTTTGGTGAGGGGAGGAGAGTTTGTGATCGTGGTCTGTAGGAGGAGGTGCCTGCGGGTTGGCACCTGGCTTCAGCTTTGTTCCTCTGCTCGACTCACAAGCCGAATTCCTGATGAATGGCTTATACCTAAATCGTCCATTCTCCTGCTCCTCAGATGTTGCCTAACCTGCTGTCCTTTTCCAGTACAACACTCTCCACTCATTCATTATTACTGTCTCATTTCACACTACCAGGTCCATGCTGTCTGTTTGATTCTAATGAGCACTGTTCTCATGAACTGAGACAAAATCTGCCAATCTGAAACAAAAACAGAAATTGCTGTAAAATCACAGCTGTGTTGGCAGCATCTGTGCAGATGAATCACAGTTAACGTTTCACATCCATTGGATCCGTCTCTCCACAGATGCTACCAGACGTCCTGAAATATTCCAGAAACGACTGTTTTTGTTTGATTTTCAACATCACCAATTTTATCATTTTTGTTTTCTTATTTTCTGCCAATATGATTTGGCTAAAGATTACCTTAAATGTTTTAAATATGACTGTGATGGAATGGCCAGGTTCCACCAGCCGGCTCCTTTTATTTGGTTCACGTGAACAATGCCTTTCCACTTGGTCACCGCGCCCTACAGCGGCACTGCATATAAATTGACAAAATTGTGGCATTCTCTCGGATTGGTAATCAGGAGCGAGATTGATTGAAATTTTTGCAAACTTAAGATAAACTGATAAAATACGGGATATAAAACGGGAAACTGAAAGGGAAAGAGAGAACAGCGCATGATAATTTTTTCACAAAACTGAAATGTAATGGCTCAAGATTCAGAAAGTGCTTTCATCCACAAACATACAACAATATGAAATGTAATGTTTGGTGTGAGAGGCAATTTCGGTTCAAACAATTAAGATGTGCCTGACCCAACAGGATGCTCTATAATAAAAGACAAGACTTTTGCTTCTTTTCTAAAACAATTTGTATACTCAAAAGTGGGATAATTTAAATTGTGCAAATGCTGACATTTTGTGAGCAGAGTAAAAACAAGTCCTTGATTGATGAAACCATTAACACAGACAGGGAAAAATGAGTCCTTGACTGATAAGACTGCAGGATAGAAAAACAACTCGAGAGACATCTGCTACAGATTGATACAGAGACATCTGCTACAGATTGATAAGACCACTAGCACAGACAGAGAAGAATAAGTCTTTGACTGATAAGACTACAGGGTAAAAAAAACAACAACTCTGGAGACATTTGTTGCAGACTTTGTGATAAGGGTGCAAACTGGAGAATAATGACGGTTTAAGAATGTGAACCTCGTGGCTCGTTAGAGCCAAGGAGGGGAGGGACTTGTGCTGTATATAATGAGAAACTTTGTAAGCCTCGGCGCGCCTTTTTCTCAGAAGGTGCCCAACTCTGCAGACTTGTAAATAAACCATTGTTTTCCTGAATTTGTCTAGAGCGATTATTAAGAAGCGATTTTCGTTTCTAACAAACTTGGGGGCTCGTCCGATCAACACTCCGGCCGCGGGGGGAGCTGAGTAAGGACATCGGAGAAGGTGCACCCTGCCGAGTTCGGCAGTCCCTGATTCCTTGCTTGTCGCCCCGCGCGGCTTGAGCGAGTGATATCCGGGAGGCTCAGGAAAACAAAGGAGGGGTGTGGCCGATGCAGTGGGGACGGTTAACGATCGAGTAATTTCGGTGCACCGAACCCAGGTAAGAAAAAAAAACTTGTGGGGACCGTATTTCCGGACGCCTGGGGACCTACGGGGTGCCTGTGGATTTTTCTACAGAGACATGGGACTCAGGAATCTAGAGGCCGGGGCTCGCCTGTGAGGGATTTTGCAGAGACCGTGTTTGAGGAGGAACGTGTACCTACGGGGTGCCTGTGATCTGTGTCACAGAGATGTAGGACACAGGAATCCAAAGACCGGGGGTGCCTGCAAAGGAACCTGGGCGATCACGGGACTGAAGGTCCGGGAATTGGCTAAATTGTGATAGATTATCACGGGATAATACGAGAAATATGAAGTCCTCGGCAATGGGAAATAAGGGATCCAAGGCGAATAAGGGAAGGGTAGGCTTGAACAGGGACAATGACACATACCCCGGGGTACCTGACGATAGTCCGTTAGGAAGAATATTAAATAATTGGAATCAGGGTACGAGAAAAGGAAAATCTAGAAGGAAGATGGTAAAATACTGTCAAACGTGGTCCCAGAAACCTATTCAGGGCGACTCAGTGTGGTGGCCTAGATTCGGTACTGACGAAGACTGGGTCCGGCAAGCTCTCATTTTGTATGTCAATTCGAAACCTAATGTTATTCTGAAATAAAGTGATTATGCCCTTTGTTGGCTGCCGGTCACGATATCTTGCAAAATGCAGGTAACTAATGAAGACTCGAAAGGGCAGAAAGAATGGGAACCGTTAGATCACTTACCGCCGCCCTACGTGACCCCGTCTGCCCCACAAAATGTTCCTTCTGGTGACGACGATTCAGGGGAAGGGGCGGAAAACGGGGAGGAATCACAAGCTGCCTCAGGGGTACAGACCAGATCTCAAGCTGGAAGGGGTCACAGACAAAACCCTGTCTCGATTGCAAGAATGAATCCACTGGAAAGTGCCCATGGGGGGCGAGGGAGGAGGGATGGGATATGTGAACGTTCCCTTGACGAGTACTGAAGTACGGAATTTCAGGAGGGAGATGAAGGGCCTACTAGAGGACCCCATGGGACTAGCTGAACAATTGGATCAGTTCCTGGGTCCGAATACTTACACGTGGGAAGAGATGTGTTCCATCATGAGAACATTGTTCTCTAGCCAGGAGCGTCAGATGATCCGACAAGCTGCGCTCTTGGTCTGGGAGAAAGAGGGGGGAGAAGGAGGGGAGCAGAAGTTTCCCCTCACCGACCCCGAGTGGGATAAGAACACGGAAGAAGGACGGCGCAAAATGAGAGACATGCGGGAATATTGGATAAAAGGAATAAGACAGGCAGCCCCGAAGGGGCACAATTTTACCAAGGCCTTTGGTAATCATCAAAACCCGATAGAAACCCCTACGGACTTCCTAGACAGGATTAGGAAGAACTTGCAGCAGTTCGCTGGGGTGGACCCTGAGACGGACGTGGGGCAACAACTCATACGGGTAGAGTTTGTATCAAAAGCCTGGCCGGACATACGAAAGAAGTTAGAGAAAATGGATGATTGGGATAGTAAACCTCTAAGTGAACTACTACGGGAGGCGCAAAAGGTGTTTGTGAGAAGGGACGATGAGAAGCAAAAGAAGGCGACAAAGATAATGATGCAAACGGTGCAACAAATGACAGCTGGAAGAAGGGAAAAGGGAGAGCCGTGGCAGAAACAGGAAAGGGGAGAGTCGTGGCAAGAGCAGAGGAAAAGAGAACCATGGCCGGAACAAAGGAAGAGTGGAGGAACGCGAGACCGCGACAGGGAAACGAAGAGGATACTCAGATGTTACTACTGTAATGAATAGGGACATTTTAAACGGGAGTGCCCCCGCTACAAGCGGGAGGTGCGGTCGTACGCCCTGATGGAGGAAGATTAGGGAGGTCGGGGGTTCTACCCTTGGGGCAAAAGGACTATAGACAGGAACCCCGGTAAACTTGAAAGTAGGACCCCAAGGATCGGAGATCACATTTATGGTGGACTCGGGAGCCGAAAGATCAAGTATAATCCAAATACCCCCCGGCGCCCGAGCAGGAAGAAATGTTATGGGGGTATCTGGCATTGGAGGAAAGACATTGCAAGTCCCAGTGGTGGAGGACGTGGAAATTGGGTATGAAAACAGAACTACTAAACGAGACCTCCTTCTACTGCCATCGGCGGGGTTTAATTTGTTAGGAAGAGACTTGCAGGTCAAACTAGGGATCGGAACGGTACCAAGTAACGGGGAAATGGTGGTAAGGTTGTTCGCCCTCACCGAAGAAGATGATCAACAAATAGACCCGGAAGTATGGTACCGAGAAGGGAACAGAGGGGGTCTAAACATCAAACCTCTCCAAATCACCATGTTACCAGGAAGAGGCCCGGTAAGAAGGAAACAGTACCATATTGCTATGGAAGTACAGGAGGGGTTACAAACTGTGATAGAAAGATTAATCACAGATGGACTACTGGAGGAATGTATGTCCCCTTTCAATACTCCAATACTCCCTGTGAGGAAGCCGGATGGGACATATAGGCTGGTGCAAGACTTGCGGGGGTTGAATGAAGTTGTCCAGGCTAGGTACCCGGTGGTACCCAATCCCTACACGTTAATGAGTAAAATTTCCCCCGAACATGAATGGTTCAGCGTAATAGATCTGAAGGATGCCTTCTGGAGTTGCCCCCTTGACGAAGAAAGTCGGAACCTTTTTGCCTTTGAATGGGAGAATCCCTTCACAGGACGAAAGCGACAGTTAAGATGGACGGTCTTGCCGCAGGGATTCACGGAGTCACCCAACTTGTTTGGACAAATACTGGAGCAGATCTTAGGAGGATTTCGGTGTAACGCGGAGAATCAATTGCTCCAATATGTCGATGATCTCTTACTCTCAGGACCAAGAGAAGAGGAGGTACGAGCAGACACCATTGCCCTGCTGAACTTCCTGGGGAAACAGGGCCTACGCGTCTCCAGGACAAAACTCCAGTTCGTGGAGCAAGAAGTAAGATATCTGGGCCATCAAGTCAGTAAGGGGCATCGCCGTATCACGCCAGAACGAATATCAGGGATTACGGGTATGCCAATACCCAGGACGAAGAAGGAAATCAGACAATTCCTGGGGCTAGTAGGGTATTGCCGGATATGGATTGAAAGTTACACCACTTTAGTAAAATTTTTGTACGACAAACTGGGACAAGTTGGACAAAAGGTGGACTGGTCAGATGAGGAGGAGCAGCGATTTAATATTATTAAAAGTAAACTGATCCGAGTTCCGGTATTGGCTTTACCCACCCTGAAGGAACAGTTCCAGTTATATGTCAATAGCGCCGGCGGAATTGCCCAGGGTGTGCTTACCCAGCTGCGGGCAGGGAAACGTCAGCCGGTTGCATTGTTGTCAAAAATGTTAGACCCTGTGTCATGTGGATGGCCGACCTGTATACAGGCAGTGGCAGCTACGGCAATGTTAGTGGAAGAGGCCCGAAAACTTACCTTTGGAGGAAGGATCACAGTATATTCCCCATATTCGGTTAGTGCCATACTGGCTCAGAAGGCTCACCGCTGGTTAACAGACTCTTGCATCCTGAAGTATGAGACGATTTTGATGACCGGGGACGATCTCAATTTTGCAAAAGATCTCAGTTGCAACCCAGCCCAGTTTCTATGCGGACGTCCTGCAGATGGGGAACAGGAGCATGATTGTGTGGAATTTGTAGACTTGCAGACCAAGAGCCGAGAGGACGTGCAAGAAGCCCCGCTGGGTGAAGGACAGGAACTGTACATCGACGGGTCCTCCCGGTGCATCAGTGGGGTACGGTACAGTGGCTATGCTGTCATAGATGGTGCAACGAAACAGACGATCGAGTCCGGACGACTGCCCGGGAAGTGGTCAGCCCAATCCTGTGAGTTGTACGCCCTCCAGAGGGCCCTGAAGTTGTTGGAAGGGAAAGTGGGGACCATATATACTGACTCAAAGTATGCATACGGAATCGTTCATACTTTCGGGAAAATCTGGAAAGAGCGAGGATTGATAACTTCCCGGAGAAAAGAATTAGCTCACAAACAAATGATCAGCCTAACGTTGGAAGCCCTGGCGTTACCTACGGAACTCGCAGTAGTCCATGTACCCGGCCACCAGAAGGGGTCGACACCGGAAGCGGTGGGAAACCGGCTGGCAGATGAGGAAGCCAAGCGGGCAGCGGTCGAAAAATCCGTCCAATTGTTAACGTTAATACCGTTGAGGGAAGGGCTCGCTAAACAACCCGTCTTCACCCAAGGGGAGATTGATAAAATGGATCAATTGGGTGCCCGACTAGATACTAACGGGAAGTGGACGGTTCCTGATGGGAGACAAGTACTGAACAAACAGATCACCCGGGGTATTCTGCACCGATTACACCATCAGACCCACTGGGGGGTGCAAGCCATGTGTGACACGATCCTGAGAGACTATGTATACAGGGGGATATACACATTAGCCCAACAAGAGGTAGTCGGATGCCCCACTTGCCGGCGTATTAACCAGAAAGCCATGCGTTCTATGCCAGCAGGTGGTCAGCCCCTCGCAATCAGGCCATTTCAGAGGATCCAGGTCGACTTTACAGAATTACCCCCAGTGCAGCGATGGAAATATCTGCTAGTAATAGTAGACCATTTCACTCACTGGGTAGAGGCTTTCCCAACTGCCAAAGACGATGCACCAACCGTGGCCCGACTGTTGTTAGAGAATATAATCCCGAGATATGGCATAATGGAATCTATCGACTCCGACTGCGGGACACATTTTATTTCTAAGCTCCACCATTTGATCTGTACTGCCCTAGGTATCCAATGGAAATTCCATGCACCCTGGCATCCTCAGAGTTCTGGTCGGGTTGAGAGAATGAATGGCACGCGCAAGACCCAATTGACTAAGCTGGTGTTAGAAACTAAGTTACCTTGGCCGAAGTGCCTGCCCATTGCCCTATTGAGGATACGTACGGCACCTCGCCGGGATGTCGGGGTTTCCCCCTATGAAATGCTGTTCGGATTACCATATTGGAGTAAGGTTGATGGATGTCCCACTCTACAAGGGGGAGATGTATTTGTCAGAAACTATTTACTGGCCTTATCCCGTTCTTTTGCAGAACTCCGGAGGAAGGGTCTCCTGGCTCAGACTCCGCCGCTCGACTTCCTCTTGCATAAGGTGGAGCCCGGAGATTGGGTACTTGTTAAGACCTGGAAGGCCGAAAAGCTCCAGCCGCGGTGGGAAGGACCGTTCCTGGTTCTGTTAACAACTGAAGCAGCTGTTCGGATGAAAGAAAAAGGGTGGGCCCACGCATCAAGGATAAAGGGGCCTGTTCCGCCTGAAGGAGAAAGCACTTGGACATGCGAGCAAGGGGACAAGCCGTTGGTGGTAAAACTGAAAAGACAGCGATAATGAACTCTACTTGGACTGTATTGGTGGGGATATTGATCAGTTTACTCCTGTATGTGGGGGAGGGCGAGGGGAGATGTGACAAATGTCGGACGACAGTAAGGCTCGGAATTCGAATCTTACTCGGGATCATTTGTGTCTCACTCCCATGTGGACGTTTGGTGTTACGATGTGAGTGCACGACACGAATGTTGGGAGGGTGGAAGACCCTATTATCAGGTGTATAATAAAGGATACGGTGGCAAAATCCGTGGATGCCCTATAAATGACCGCTGGGTGTGTGTTAGCAAAACTGGGAGGTGGGGCCTATCCTCCGTGTTGCTCAGGGTGCAGGTTGACAGAGTCAAGGAGGCCAAGATACAGAACACTGATCGGGGGTTGGGGAAAGAGCAAGACCATCAAGGAACGGTCGTGGTCTCTAAAGTGCTATCTGGAAACGAAGAGGTAGAAGAAAAGATTGAACTCCCTGATGTAACACAAAACCTGTTTATTGATCTCACCTCTAGAATAGCCACTGTTTTAAATGTTAGCAATTGCTGGGTTTGTGGGGGGCCACATATATCGGAACAATGGCCGTGGACTGGTCAAAGCTTAGACATATGGGAATTGCTGCAAACCACTTGGACTCATGTCAACGAAAGGAAAAGCCAGGGGTGGAGACTGACGAACAGCCCTGAGGGCCAGTTCTGTGTTGAAGGCAAGGGGACCGTGGAGGTAGGGGTTAGTCCCTGTCAGAATGTATTGGATGCGACCACGCGAGTATGGTGGCCTGAGGATATTACTTGGTACATTGCAAACCGAGGTCATGGAAATTGCATTCCATTACGTACTGATTCCTCCTCTGACGAGCTGGGGGCTGATTACTGGAATTGCAGTGATCCAGGTCCTTATGAGGGCGTCCCTGGGGTAAAGGAGCTGTGGGATGACGTTGTGAGGCAGGGAGGGCCTGCTCCAGATGGCCTATTTTGGATATGCGGTTATCAGGCATACTCCACACTGCCCATGGGATGGGATGGGGTATGCTTCCTGGGTCTAATACGACCTGCGTTCTTCCTATTACCCCGGGAGGAAGGCGACGATTTGGGAATTAAACTCTTTGACTCCCTCCGTAGGTCGCCAAGGGATATCCAAGTCGGTGAATGGGGGGATGAGTGGCCACCGGCCCGGATTATTGTTTTCTACGGGCCAGCAACATGGGCACAGGACGGATCATGGGTGTACCGTACTCCTATCCATATGTTAAATCGAATTATCAGGCTCCAAGTAGTCGTAGAGGTTATTACTAACCGGACTGCCCTGGCCCTGGAGTTGCTGGCTAAGCAGCAGGATCAGATGAGGGCTGCTATATATCAAAACCGGCTTGCCTTGGATTATCTGTTGGCCTTGGAGGGGGGCGTGTGCGGGAAGTTTAACCTGACTAACTGCTGTCTCGAAATTGACGATAATGGTAAAGCGGTTTTGAAAATTTCCGATGAAATTCGGAAATTGGCCCATGTGCCAGTACAATCTTGGCGTCCTCTTCGTGGCATTGGATGGTGGGATGGTCTCCTGGGTGGTAGTTCGTGGCGCACGGCGTTGCTGGTGGTTGGGGGGCCGTGATGCTTCTCCTCATATTACCCTGCCTATCCCCCTATATTCAGTTTTTAATTCAGAAAAATATGTCCCGACTCCAGGCAGTGGCGGTTCCACAACATGGGACACAGGAACTTAAGGTGCTGTTGCTGCGAAAGACCAAGGACTTCCCGGGCCCTTGAGGAGGGGAGGCTTATCTTAGTCATGCATATCTTAAAAAGAGAAAGGGTGGAATTGTGAGAGGCAATTTCGGTTCAAACAATTAAGATGTGCCTGACCCAACAGGATGCTCTATAATAAAAGACAAGACTTTTGCTTCTTTTCTAAAACAATTTGTATACTCAAAAGTGGGATAATTTAAATTGTGCAAATGCTGACATTTTGTGAGCAGAGTAAAAACAAGTCCTTGATTGATGAAACCATTAACACAGACAGGGAAGAATGAGTCCTTGACTGATAAGACTGCAGGATAGAAAAACAACTCGAGAGACATCTGCTACAGATTGATAAGACCGCTAGCACAGACAGAGAAGAATAAGTCTTTGACTGATAAGACTACAGGGTAAAAAAAACAACAACTCTGGAGACATTTGTTGCAGACTTTGTGATAAGGGTGCAAAATGGAGAATAATGACGGTTTAAGAATGTGAACCTCGTGGCTCGTTAGAGCCAAGGAGGGGAGGGACTTGTGCTGTATATAATGAGAAACTTTGTAAGCCTCGGCGCGCCTTTTTCTCAGAAGGGTGCCCAACTCTGCAGACTTGTAAATAAACCTTTGTTTTCCTGAATTTGTCTAGAGCGATTATTAAGAAGCGATTTTCGTTTCTAACATTTGGGACAACCAATGCAAGCAGATTGCAAAATCTTCGTTTTCAAGTCTTGCTGCAACTGTGTTGGTTATAATGAACACACACATGGGTTTCAGTGCTGTTATGATCTCCTAAAATGGAAAAGGAATTCCTTGCCTTCGAGGATATGTGGGGAATGTTCACTGATTCATCCCAGTAATGGCAGGACTGTCCTCTGGAAGCGTATGAGTAGAATCTTTCAATGTTCCAGGGAGTTTCGAATGAGTGGTGAAGGGAATGTCTCCATTCACAAATTAATCATTCAGTAGAATTCAATACAGGGACCCATGAAATGATGAACAAATTGAACAAGAACATGGACATACGATACACAATAGCTACGACCATTACGATGTGAAAACTGTTGATTTCAGATCCACGGTGGCCTTTGGTGATGGCATTTCCTGACCAGAACCAGTCTGCACTGGAATGACGGGAGACACACTATGAAGGATTTGAACTTCAGTCGCCTTTTAGAAATCGCTGAGACTGACTCCGGAAACGGGGATTTAGATATGTTGGCCTTACAAACCTTTCAGACATTTCGTGGAAGAATAAAGGAAGTGATCGATAATTTTCGTCTCCATGGAGACGATGTTCATGAACTGGATATATAGTAATTTACCTTATTGGAGTTTATAAATAGAGGCGTCATATTTAAAAAGCAAAAATTTCATAGTGTAACGATAAAATCGTTTGATCACACTCAGTGGGAACATTGTGTGTAATCCTTGTCCTCATTCTCCACCAAAATCATGTGAAGAAGTTAGAAAGAGCACAGACGCTGTTTCCTGGATAGCAAGATATTAGAAAGCCAAGTGACGTTGTTTACTGAGACATAAAAATATCAGAAAGGATACAAACGGGATGAGAGAAAGAATGAAGGGGTTTATTCACGAGATCTGGAAATGCTGGAGCAGAAACACGCAAGTTTGATGTAAACAAATGAGAGTTTCAAATAACGCGAGGTTTGAATGAGTAAATTCCCTCTTTCCAGCCAATCAATAAGTTTCGTTAGAGCTTGAAAACCATTAGTGAATGATTAAGAAAAGTTTGGATGAGAGTATCTTCCACTCAATAGAGTTATTTAAATCGTGAACGACTTTCCAAAAATAAAACGTAGAAAAGCTGATTTCACAGTGTTTTAAAAGATACACGAACAAACGTACAAGGAGAGAATTTACCATTGAGTGAAAGTCAGTGTGGTTGCGTAACAATTTCGAATTTGTTGACTTCAGACACAAAGACATTTCATGAACCCGTACAACTGAATAAGACTCAGTGTAACAAGTTCATGGATTGGTAAGTTGTGGCGTCGTATTCAAGGTGAACCTCTGTAAATGGAGCTGATGTCGTAAAATAACGGCAGACGGAAGTGATATCCTAATGAGTAGAAATTGAATCGTCACTTGGAGACGCAACACCTACTTTAAAGAGTTGACCACATTCACATGATGTTATTTATATTTCGTACATTCTTAACTCCACCCAAGAAATCCACCAAGAAGACTCTGTCCTTTTGTATTGTTCACCCTCTGTACTTCTCTGCAGCATGCCACTGAAGATAAAATATGCTCAGACCAAAGTTCAGTTCAATACAATATTCAAACGATCTTATGTGTTTTTTTTTATTATTGCAATAACCTTTGTGAGTTTACAACAAACTGTGTAACATGAAACCAGTTCAACATCTATTATCCCGGAATTTAACGCAGTGCACATGGGAAACGTTATCCATCTGCTGATAAATCACCTTTGGCTCTCTCTCCACACATGTCTCTTCACGTTTTCGATCCTTGCAGTATGTTTGTTGATCAAGGAGTCATTACACAGAAAAGGTCGTTCCTCAATCCACAAACACGGGTATTTTCCCATCAACTGGGCTTTGCTCAATATCACCTTCTGTCCGTACTCCTCAACACGACGACAAATTGAAACTGCTCCATGTGAGGCTCAAAATTCAAACTTCGGCACAGCACAGCCCACTATACTGGAACAGAGATACCGTGCACTGGTCACCTGCAGCACAGGAGCAACACATTAATGCTTACCTCCACATTCCTGGTTTTACCTGAACGTTTGGGAAACCGAGTTTCTCTGATTCCATGGCTAGTAACGGGGATTATATGATCATCTTCACCAGTGGTTCTGTCCCCGAGTGAGGAAAGTGGTGTGGTACGCATTGTAAAGATGTCGATTGATGAAACGTACAATTCCATCTTTTGCCTTCACTAACTCATGAGCTTTTTATTTTGTTTTGCATCTGTAGAAATCTTAAAATCTTCGTCTTGAACGGACTCAATGACAGATTTCCATTGTGTCCCTGGCATCAATTTTCAAAGTGTTAACGCCCTCTGAATTCTTCCATCGCATTCCGCTGTTTGGGAAGTGTTCCTGTTGTGGGAAATGCACTTCCCCGTGTGTCACGTGCTGCTCCCAGCATGCGCTCTGGCACTGCACTCATTTTCCTTCTGACACTTGCTCACTGTGTTGCTGTGATCATACAGTGACTTGGTATCACACGGCCCAGGAAAATGATACAGATCAAGGTTTTTGCATTGTTGAGTTCATTTGTCAGTTTAGCCATATTTTGGATTTTGAAATTGTGTGTTCTGTACACAAGTGCGTGTCAAAAACATCTGAGCTGAAATTAGGTCTTCCGAATAATGACATTGAGCACTATGCACTCTCCTCCAGTCTGGAAAACAATTCCTGACAGGCAGTTTAATATACAATAGACATCAGGCGCAGGAGTAGGCCATTCTGCCCTTCAAGCCAGCACCACCATTCATTATGATCATGGCTGAACATCCTCAATCTGTATTCCTTTCCTGCCTTATCCCCATAACCCTTGATTCCATTATCCTTAAGAGCTCTATCCAACTCTTTATTGAAATAACACCTCCTGCTGTCTCGGGTTCTTCATTCCGTTGACTTCAAATCTTCACAGAATTCAACAGACCTTGTTACATATTCATTTCCTCATTTTTGTTCAGATCACTGTGTGCATAGTGTGACAGTGGGAGTGCACTTGCCCCACAACCAAGGGGTCAGACCATCATCTTGGAACCGTACTGTGTTATTTCTCATTTCACCAACACCAGGGAGAAATATCTGCTGCTCTGCATAATTTATGCAATTCAATTATTGATAAGGTCATAGCCTACCACGTTTCTGTGGCGAGGTGGCCGAGAGGTTAAGGCGATGGACTGCTAATCCATTGTACTCTGCATGCGTGGGTTCGAATCCCACTCTCGTCGCTGTCATCAATGGTGCTGTTTTCAGATGATTGAAACTGGGACTACAATTGTCAGTTGACATGATTACAAAATTTCAAAGAATAGTTTGTGACTTCTAAATAAACTGCTTTGAAATGGAGGTTGCTTTGGGATAATGAAAAGAAACGCGATTTTCTTTTTCAAGTCAGTGCTGTGAACGTTTTTTCGTGTGAAAGACATCCAGGAAAATCAAAAAACGAGAGCTGCGAAGTGCATGTTTATGCAAAGGGATTCTTAATGAATGTTTTATCAGATGAAATATGAAGGACGTTGAGTAGAAGTAATGCATCCTGGTGAGAAGAGCACAGCGAGACAGCACAAAATATTGGAGATATTTCAAAAGGGGCAGGGCGTGGGTTTAGGGGCACTGAGAACTGGCTGTATATGCACAGTGGAGAATTGCCAATGTGGGTGCCGTGCATGGGCACGGAAAGACTTACAGATTGGTCTCGCCCTCGCCCCTTGCTCTCGCCATTGATGAATGCTGGAAATAAGGCACAGATAAACACAAGATGTGGGAAACAAGCTCTCTCGTTATGCACACACTGGATGCATCACATTGAACTATGAACAACTGGAGAAATCAGCATGTTACCTTCATGGAGTGAAACTAAACTGTGGATCAATAACCGCAGATTTATGCAACATAAATATGAAAAATGATTTAAAATGTAGGGTGTAGGTTTGCTCGCTGAGCTGTAACTTTGATATTCAGACGTTTCATTACTTGGCTAGGTAACATCAACATCAGTGGCGACCTCCAAGTGAAGTGAAGCTGTCGTCTCCTGCTTTCTATTTATATCTTGGTTCCTGGGGTTTGTGGTGATGTCATTTCCTGTTCGTCTTCTGAGGGGTTGAGAGATGGCATGTAGATCTATGTATTTATTTCTGGCATTGTGGTTGGAGTGCCAGGCCTCTAGGAATTCTATGGGGTGTCTTTGCGTAGCCTGTCCCAGGATAGATGTGTTGTCCCAGTCGAAATGCTGGTATTTTTAGTCCGTGTGTCGGGCAACGAGGGAGAGAAGGCCGTGTCTTTTTGTGGCTAGCTGGTGTTCGTATATCCTGGTGGCTAACTTTCTTCCTGTTGTCTTACGTAGTGTTTGTGGCAGTCCTTACATGGAATTTTGTAGATGACGTTGTTTTTGTCCATGGGTTGTACTGGGTCTTTTAAGTTTGTTAGTTTTTGTTTGAGAGTCTTGGTCGGTTTGTGTGCTACTGAGATTCCGAGGGGTCTTAGTAGTCTGGCTGTCATTTCTGAAACTTCTTTGATGTATGGTAAGGTGGTTAGGGTTTCTGGCTGTGTTTGGTCTGCTTGTCGTGGTTTGTTCTTGAGGAATCTGCGCACTGTATTTTTTGAGTATCTGTTCTTCTCGAATACTTTGTATAGGTGGTTCACCTATGTTTTCAGAAGTTCGTCTGTGCTGCAGTGTGTGGTGGCTCGTTGGAATAGTGTTCTCATACAGCTTCGTTTGTGTGTGCTGGGATGGTTGCTGATGTAGTTAAGTATTTGCTCAGTGTTTGTCGGTTTTCTGTATACGCAGGTTTGTAGTTCTCCGTTGTCCTTTCTTTCTACTGTGACGTTCAGGAATGCGAGTTTGTTGTCGGTTTCTTCCTCCTTGGTGAACTTTATGCCTGTGAGGGTGTTGTTGATGATGTAAAATGTGTTTACTATCTTGTTTCATTTTGTGATGACAAAGGTGTCATCTATGTAGCGGACCCAGATTTTTGGTTTGATTGTTGGTAGGGCTGTTGTTCTAGTCATTGCATTACCGCTTCTGCTATGAATCCTGATAGCGGATATTCCATGGGTGTGCCGTTGGTTTGTTTGTAGACTCTGTTGTTGAAGGTGAAGTGGGTGGTTAGGCACAATCCACTAACTTCATGATGTTTTCGATGGTAATGTGATTGATGGTTGTTGGTGCGTCTGTGATGGTCTCTTCTAAAAGTGTGGTAAGTGTTTCCTTTGCCAGGTCGATGTTCATGAAGGTGAACAGTGCTGTTATGTCGAATGAGATCATTGCTTCTTCTTCCTCTATTTTGGTGTTGTTGATGATTTTTAGGAATTCCTGGGTGGAGTGGATGGAGTGCTGTGACTCTTCTATGAGGCATTTCAGTCTTGCATGTAGTTCTTTGGCCAGTCTGTATGTTGGTGTTCCGGGTAATGAGACTATGGGTCTGAGCGGGGCTCCTAGTTTATGGATTTTTGGTAGTCTGGTTCGACTTGGGCAACACATTGATCCTGGGACAGTCTAAGCAAAGACATGCCAGAGAATTCCAAAAGGCATGGCACTCCAACCACAATGCCATAAACAAACACATAGATCTAAATGCCATCTATCAACCCCGCAGAAAACGAACAGGAAATGACATCACCACAAACCCCAGGAACCCCTTCCAGGAGAAAGATATAAATAGGAAGCAAGAGACAACAGCTTCACTTGGAGGTCGCCACTGATGATGTTACCTAGCCAGGTAATGAAACGTCTGGATATCAAACCTACAGCTCAGCGAGAAAACCTACACCATAAACCTCAACCTGAGGTACAAACCTTCACAAACCTTGCGATTTAAATTGTCTTTATACGGATATGATTAATAGACTTTTCGTTATATTAGCCGTCTGGTTGAAAGAAGAAGACACCACATTTCAAGATCGATGACAACGTTTCCAATTTTGTTTTGAAATTGAGATTTATTTGATCATTTTACACAGTGAACAAGTTCATTTTAAATAATGCAAACCACATTCTCTCACCAGGAATAAAAGTGTGATTTCAATGTAAACATTGTCCTTGCTAACGCGCAGTTACTCAACATGAAAAATAGGATGTAATTTTTATTAAGCATACATGAATTAGCACCATTATCTTACTTCGGATTGACTGCAGTATGCACATGCGAAATAAGGTTTAAGAAAGAATGAATTTTGGAAATAATGATTCGGTGGTCACTAAAAATAATATGGTGGATATTCCACCAATGGGTCCAGTGGTAGAAATGTTCAGTGGGCAGTATTTCTATGATGGTATAGAAGTATGTGAGGTGCCAGGGATTGGAGTTCCCACTTCATCTGGAGCAGCGTCTTTTGACGTGGACCAGGGAGCATTGTGACATCAGTCTGGGAGTTCCAAACACACCTGGAGCAGCTTCTATTGACATCGGGCAGTAGGGAGCATTGGGACATCCGAATGCAAGATCTAACCTCATTTGGAGCAGCTTCAGTTGGCATGGAGCAGGAAGCTTTGCGAGATCCATCTGGGAGCTCCACTCTCACTTGGATCAGCTTTTAATGACATGTAGCAGCAGGGAGCATTGGGACATCAGAGTGGTAGATCCAACCTCAACTGGACTGCTTATATTGATATGGAGGAGGGAACATTGAGACATCAGACTGGGAGCTCCACTCTCACCTGGATCAGCTTTTAATGACATGTAGCAGCAGGGAGCATTGGGACATCAGAGTGGTAGGTCTAACCTGAACTGCACCACTTCTACTGACATGGAGCAGGGAGCATTGGGACATCAGACTGGGAGCTCCAACTTCAAGTAGAGCCGCTTCTATTGACATGGAGCAGCAAGGAGCATTGGAACGTCAGGTTGGGAGCTCCAACATCACCTGGAACAGCTTGTATTTACACGGAAGAGGAGGGAGGATTGGGACATTAGGTTTTGGGAAAAGATATTCAACTATTTTAATCTAAAGTAAAATATGTTTCAACACCTCAGATGTTAATTGATTTATGAAGAATCTTTCCCGGAAAAATAATTAATTCTTTAGATAGTAAAGACAAGTCCTGAAAATATTCAACTCAGGAAAACGCATTGGTACAGAGAGAAATGGGAGTGATGCTTCATGTCTTTGTCTTTTCTTTTGTGGCCGACTCTGGACTGGATTACATCACCGGAAGGACGTTTTCACTCTTTTCCTGCAATTTCGGACAGGTCATTAACGTTATCTAAAGATGAAAATTAATGGGAATATGCGATGTTATGATTAGGCTGGAGTTTACCTCAAATTATGGTGAAATCGCAGCAAAGTCAGTTGCAATTTCCAAGATCAGCAGTGACGTCAGTGATTGGCTGATCAGATTGTGAATGGTCGTTTTTTTTGAGGATAATTTGAAGTGAATCAATGATGGTGATTATCTTGGTTCTTTGTTCACCTTGTGACTGTTCCTGCTATTGCTCATGTCCTTGTTAACACCACAGCTCTGCAGCGTGTAAAATCTCAGCTGTGCATCTGGCCAGTGGTACAACCATTCGAAAAGCTGGCTATGGATCAGGCGGTTGTAACTTCAACTTTTGCTTTGCACAAGCGCATTGTGGAGATTCATCACACATCCAGTCTTCTCATTTTTGTTATGCTGAGGTGGGTAATATTTGAAATTTTCGTCTCCACGAAGGAAAATTCTTTCACTGTCTTCGACCAGTTAAAAATTACCAAGAGCTGTCAGAGTAAAAATCACACAGCACCAGATTGTATTGAACAGATGTATTTGGAAGCACCAGTGTTCCATGCACTGCTTCTTCATCAGGTGTTTGTCAACTGTTGTAATCTAACATGGCTTTGTGTGATTATTAAATTTATCCACCCCAGTCCAACACCAACACCTCCAAGTCATGGGTACCGTCGACACCACGGTTGGATAAAGTCCAGATGATCTTCCAAAAGATCATGCATATTGACACACACCAAGCTTCTGCAGAAAAACACCCACCTGATGAAGAAGCGGCTCTCCTAAAGCTAGTGCTTCCAAATAAACCTGTTGGACTCTGCCCTGATATTGTGTAATTTTTAACTTTGTCTACTCAACTCAAACACTGGCTCTTCCATATCATAGACAACATCAGTCATGTCCCACCGTTGTCAAGGCAATCCTGGAATAGCCCAATACATTGCACATAGGTACATTTCGTTTTCAGAAACCAACACACTCAATCGCTGCAGCTCCTATGTATTAAAAGACAGAAAAGAAATGGCTGAGACTCAGTTTTGACAATATTTTGAAACTCTTTGGGAAGTGGAATCAGAGGAGAATGAAGGATTAACTGTCTGACTGTGCAGGGAGAGGGAAGGCACTTTTCCCTTCTTTGATGAGCTGGGGTATTGACTGATCTAAGGCATGAAACAGATTCCTGGTAGAGCTGCACTCTCTCCATCAGGAACAAGAAGTCCTGATTTCCTGAACGGTAATGAAACCCAGGCCACTCAGTTAAAGCGCTGAATGCTAACCACTAGACCACCAGGGATGAGGGCAGATGCAGTTGCACCTTTTCTTCATAACACAGTTTTTGGAATTATGTCACTGCAGATATGTTTCCCCTCAAAAATGAGTGAATTACCGAGTGTTTAGAGCACGGAAATGGGTCCCTTCGTCTCATTTCCCAGCACTTGGTCTGTAAGCTCTGACGTTTCACCTGAATGCTAATTTCTCTGGATCGTTTTAATCTCGTAAAACACAATAAGTGGGATTAAAGTTTGAGATGGGAACTGAACCCCATTTTTACCCATAGACTGAAGCACGCAGACACATTTCCCCAAGTGTGACACAGGCCGCGGTAGAAAACAAGGAGAAAGTAAGATTTCACCGACTTGTCTGATGTTGTCCCATTTCAGAGTTCAACACCAATGTCTGGTTACAGAAAAGAAAGGAAGCATTCAGCCCCTCCCGTCCCAGTGTTCCTTGCACATTGTTTCCCCATTACTCTGTAGTTTATACTAACTCACCTCGTTCTTGCTGCCAAACTTGATCACTGCTCACGCCCACTATTTCCTGTCCAGCCGAACGGTTTGCCTCAAGTTCTTGGAATGAAAAACAGGAATGGCCTATTTCAAGCACTTTTCTAGTTTACAAGGACAGTGTTATCGCCACTGAGCAAGCACATTGCCAGCTCAGAGAGAAGGTCTCATCCTTTAGAAACTGAAATGCAAAGATGATTGGATAGCCTCAGTATTGTTAACCAACCAACAAGACCGGAATAGGGCCGAGGAGATCACGCACAGAAGGATGGGAGAATAGAATGGCGAATCTCATGGTGTCCAGGGTGATGTTAACAGAAATCTTCCCTGGTCGTATAGTGATGAGGATTCAGTGATTTCACTGTCATGGCTTGTTAAAGGTTAACGTTTACAGTAATCAACATGAAACACTGCTTGACATTTCGAAGTAGAATGATGTGCGGCAGACAGAATCGTTTCCCTGCATTACCTAATAAGAGAGTTCAGAAGAGCCAGGAGGAGATATGAGAGCCAGGAGGAGAAATTAGAAGTTGTTGGCGGATAGAATCAGGGTTAACCCTAAGGCTTTCCATAGGTATGTCAGGAATAAAAGAATGACGAGAGTTAAATTAGGGCCAATCAAGAATAATAGTGGGAACTTGTGTGTGGAGTCAGAGGAGACATGGGAAACACTAAATAAATATTTGTCGACAGTGTTCACTATAGAAAATAAAAATGTTTGCGAGAAAGATACAGAGATACTTGCATCTAGACTCGAAGAGATTGAGGTTCGCAAGGAAGAGGTATTAGAAATACTGCAGAGTGTGAAAATAGACAAGTCCTCTGGGCCGGATGGTATCTATCCTAGGATCCTCTGGGAAGCAAAGGAAGAGATTGCCGAGCCTGTGCCATTGATCTAGAAATCATCATTGTCTACAGGAATAGTACCTGAGGACTGGAGGATAGCAAATGTGGTTCCCTTGTTCAAGAAGGGTAGTGGAGACAACCCTGGTAATTAAGGACCAGTGAGTCTCACTTCAGTTGTTGGTAAAGCGTTGGAAAAGGTTATAAGAGATAGGATTTATAATCATCTAGAAAAGAAAAATCTGATCAGGGACAGTCAGCACGGCTTTGTAAAGGGTAGGTCGTGCCTAACGAATCTTATGAGTTTTTTGACAAAGTGACCAAGCAGCTGGATGAGAGTAAGCAGGTTGATGTGCTGTATATGGATTTCAGCAAGGTTTTCGATAAGGTTCCCCACAGTAGGCTATTATACAAAATGCGGAGGAATGGAATTGTGGGAGACATAGCAGGTTGGATCAGTAATGGCTTGCTGAAAGAAAACAGAGTGTTGTTGTTGATGCAATATGTTCATCTTGGTGTCCAGTTACTAGCGGCATTCTGCAAGGGTCGATGTGGGGTCCAGGGCTATTCTTCATTTTTATAAATGACCTGGATGAGGGCTTAGAAGGGTGGGTTAGTAAATTTGCGGACAACATTACGGTCGGTGGAGTTGTGGACAGTGACGACGGATGTAGTAGGTTGCAGAGAGACATAGATAGGCTGCAGAGCTGGGCTGAGTGGTGGCAAATGGAGTTTAATGTGGACAAGTGTGAGGTGATATACTTTGGACGGAGTAATCGGAATGCAAAGTACTGGGCTAACGGTAAGATTCTTGGGAGTGCAGATGAGCAGAGAGATCTCGGTGTCCATGTACACAGATCCCTGAAAGTTGCCACCCAGATTTTCAGGGTTGTTAAGAAGGAAAACAGTGTTTTGGCCTTTATTCATAAAGGGATTGAGTTCTGGAATCAGAATGTTATGCTGCAGCTGTACAAAGATCTGGTACGGCCACATTTGAAGTATTGTCAACAGTTCTGGTCACCGCATTATAAGAAGGATGTTGATGCTTTGGAAAGGCTGCAGAGGGAATTTTCTAGCATGACGCCTGATATGGAAGGAATGTATTACGAGGAAAGACTGAGGGCCTTGAGGCTGTCCACGTTTGAGAGAAGACTGAAAGGTGATTTAATAGAGACATACAAGATAATCAGAGGTTTAGATAGGGTGGACAGGGAAAGTCTTTTTCCCAAGTTTGGGGATGGCAAACACGAGATTCACAACTTTAAAGTGAGGGGAAAAAGGTATAAGACAGATGTCAGAGGTAGTTTCTTTACTCAGAGAGCAGTTAGGGCATGGAATGCTTTGCCTGTAACGGTGGTAGGTTCGCCAAGATTAAGTGCATTTAAGTCGTCATTGGAGAGGCATATGGACGTATATGGAATAGTGTAGATGGGATGGGCTTCAGATTAGTATGACAGGGCTGCGCAACATCGAGGACCGAAGGGCCTGTACTGCGCTGTCATGTTCTATATTCTATATGCTACAGTTCCACATCAACAATGTCATCTGCAATTGCCTGACGTTCAATCAGTTTAAAACAAGAACGGAGGGGTCGTCAGGAAAACGGAAGGGGAATAGTGGTTTGTGAGAGTTAACGACATGCCTCGTGGAGCCAGGTTCAATGTAGATACTGACTATCGGCTTTCCTGTTTACATTGGTATACTGATCACTACGGATCAATTACCCAATATTGTCTGCCCCTTGTGTGTATTTCTTTGTACATTTCACCTCGGCTCAGTGCTCTGGGGGACCACGCTATTTTAAATTTGGCACATTTTTCTCAGGTCGGTTTTGCAGCTTCATATTAAGGCCAACAATTTTAGGAACAGACAGACACCATTCAGACCATCAAGCCTCCTCCGCTATTGAATGGTTTCATGTCTGATCTGACAACCTTGAACTGCACTTTCTTGCCTTTCACCATAACGCTTGATGTCTTTGCTGTTTGAAGATCTGCCGATCTCAGCCTCATTACACCTAATGACACTTCCTCAACAGTCTGCTACAAGAAAGTCCACTGATCCAGAACTGTCTGAGAGAATAAATGCTTCTTCATCTCTATTTTAATGGTGGGATCCGCATTCTTATACGAAGTTAAAAATCGCACATCACCAGGTTGTAGTCCAACAGGTTTAATGGAAGCAATAGCATTTGGAGAGCTGCTCCTTCATCAGGTGGCTGTGGAGTACACAGCGGTAAGGTACAGAATTTATAGCGAAAGGTTACTGTGTAATGTCACTGAAATTATACATTGGAAAAATACCTTGATTGCTTGTTAAGTCTTCCATCTGTTAGAATGACTATGTAAGGTTCATTTCTTTCTCATGTAAATCGAAAAACTTTCTTTTAAGAGTTACATTCTCAGGTGGGCTTTACCAATTAGTGTCAGTACAGGTAATATGTTGAAGGTGTTAGTCCGGGTGTGCTGCGTCTATGCCATAATGTTTAGACTGACGCTAATCTAAAAAAAAACAACACGCTGCAGGCAAGAATGATTTAAGACATGGCATATTGGTGAAGCTGAGCAGAGGCTACGACAAAGGAATGGGCGCTGCACATCAATCAACAGACAGGTGTGCCTCTTCCCAGTTGGAGAACACTTCAGTGATCCAGGACATTCGACCTCTGATCTTTGGGTGACAATCCTCTAAGGCAGTCTTCGGAACAGGCAGCAGCTAAAAGTGCCCCCGCAGAGACTGATAGCTGAATTCGGTACCCATGGTCATTGGGTTCATGTCACAGTACAGGTGATCCCATTGCCCTATCTACAAACAGAGACCCTCCTACACACGAGTGCGCACGCGCGTGTGCACGAACACTCACACACACGCACACACACACACACACGCACACACACACACACACACACACACACACACACACACACATACGTCTGTGGGGTGAATTTGTACTTGCAGAGTTACATTGTACTTTGCTCAAAAACTGCATGAATCCATGTAAGTCTATGGTAACACATTTTTATAAATTAGAATCATTCTAAACATTATGAAACAGACAGCAGCACATGGGGGCAGACACCAGTTGTTAAACTTCACCTGAGAATGAAACTTTAAAATAAAAAAGTTTTGCACTTTACATATGAAAGAAGTGAAGCTCACATGGTCATTCTAACAGATCGGAGACTTAGCAAACAATCAAGGTATTTTTCAATGTACAATTTCGGTTACGACACTATCCGAGTGAATCTCTCCTGCAACGTTCCCAGTGCGATCTCATCCCTGGACAATTCTAGCACTGAGCCGAATGAACATGTTTCTATTCTGTAACAGCATCGGGGGTAGCTCTGCAGCACTTATTGCCTTCCGGTTTGGAGTCACGTGGACGCCAGACCAGAAAAGGACGGTAGTTTCCTTCCCTCAAGGACGTCAGTGAAACACATGGGTTTTTCAGACAACGTATTCTTAATTCTAGGCATTTATTGCATTCACATACTATCATCATCGTGGTGTGGTGAGAATCCAACCCTTCTGCCCAGAATATTACCTGGCTTTGCTGTGTTAACAATCCAGCGATAATACCACTAGGCTATCGCAGAAAGCCCTCATGGGGGATCTTTTCCAATAGAGTCTCTTTTCCCCAATTATTCCTTCTGCTCTTTTATTGAGCCTCACACTCCAATAATCTCTTGTCCATCTCAGTAAAAGCTGCTAAAAGAGAATTGATCTCACAGCCAAGGTATCCAAACGGATCGAATGATTTGAAGGTGCCAATGAAGAGATTGGGGCAACAGTGAGAGCAACGGCACAAACTGGATGGTATCAACGTGAAAGTGTATGTTAGATTGTGCAATGCCTCAGTCAAATGGGATGAGGGATGGAAAAGAGAGTTTGGGAGAGTGCGAGGGAGAGACATCTTCGAGAACTTTTGGGTTTAAATCCTGATACATGAAACGCAGAAATATCAGAGAGCAAAATTCGATGGAAAACAGATCATCACCTCGGAGAATATTGTCTTGTAAAAACGATTAATTTCTGACCGTGTTACACCAAAAGAAAACTTTGAGAGAACTGACCGCTATGCTGTGGATTCGAGCTGAGGTCGCTGCAATCACAATGCTGAATGCGAACTACAAAACGGTTATAGCATTCCACAGACTACACTTATAAACTGCAACCAGTATGGTAGCAGAGGAAATGTCAGGAAGAATGTACAATATCAGGATTTAGCGACAGGCATGTGGGAACGCAGAATGAACCGAATCTTTAACTTTAGCGTCCCCAGAGACTGTGGAGATTCCATGAATGAGAGTACAGGAGAATGGGATTAACGAAACTCTCCAACTCTTGGCAGAGTGCAGAATATTGTTAAAACGTATGCTTCAAAAGCATTATATTTGAATATCGGCTACTTCATCACTTTGCCCAAACAAGGCAGGACCAATTGCTGCATGCAATCACACATCATTCCAGTTCCAGACCCGGAATCAGAGAAACTGTGTGAAGCATGCACGAAGATCCAATTGGAAACTGGGATGGAATGACAGGAGAGAGGCGCATGTATTTCCAAGGTTGGGACAGCTTCTGGTCAAAAGTGGGGCGGAAGGGAATACTTGCCACCATTTATAATATTATGACCATAAACAGTACATGTTGCTGAGACAGCCGATTGGCGCATCTAAAGTGTGTGGAGACTTTAACTTTGGGGTGGCAAGGTTTGAAATTTCATTTTCGTATTTGGATCATTGGTTTTGACATTGGCATCTGCTTTTGTTCGCATCAGCTCAGAATCAGCTTCTTGTTCCAAATAAATACTGCAACCTGGAGAAGGTGGTGTTGTGGTTATATAATAAACTAGTCATCCTTAGGGACTCACACATGGAACTGGTAATGTTAAAGTTCGATGAATAAAACCTGGAATGAAAGCCTGATCTCAGGAACTGAGATGAGCAAAAGAACCTCCAGAGTAACCAGCAAGATTACATATCCCAGAAGGAGATCAATTAAACTGTCAACGCTGCTGTTAATTCCAACCAGCTGCCAGTTTCATAGCGTCAAAGTCATAGACTCACACAGCATGAAAACAGGCCTTTCACTCCTAAAATCTCATACTGAACATAATGCCAAACTGAACGAGTCGCATCTGATGGCTCTTGTAACTGCTGAGGGTTAATAATGCCCTTGTGATATTATTACTGCATTGTTAATATGAATGTCCAGATATAATTCTGTGGGCACGGGTTCAAACCCTGGCATGGCAGATGCTGGAATTTTATTTAAACAAATACCTAGAGTCTAATAATGATGTTGAATCAGTAGATCTGATTCACTAATGCCTGATATGGACGGAAACTGCCTTACCTATCTGGTCTGGCTGGTATGTGATTCCAGATCCATAATATCGTGGTTGATTCTGAACTTCCCTCTGGGCAATAGATTATGTACTAGGCATGAATGAATAGCTTTTGTTAATCCCACTGATACTTTCCAATTCATTTATCGATCCAAATATCCTGTAAATATTGCAAATGCACTTTCATTCATCACTGCCTCAGGAGGTGAATTGCACACATAAACCATCCTCTGTTAAAAAAAAAGCCTCTCATGTCTTATTTTAAATCCCTCTTTTCACTTTAAACAGTTGCCCTCTCCTGATGAAGTCCCCCTCCTTGGAGAAAAGACAGTTACAGTTAACTCCAGCCGAACTCTCAATAATTTATAAATTTCTATCAGGTCGCCTTTCAAACTCCAGTGATCGAGTGAAAATATTCTCAGCTTATCCAGCCTTTCGTTTTTACACAAACCTTCCCCACTCGCCATACACTTGTATACCTGTTCTAAACCTACTCCAGCTGAATAATTTCCTTGCTATTACTGGGAGACAAGAACTGGACACAGTTTTCCAGAAGACGCATCACCCAATGTCCTATTCAACTTCAACATACCGTACCAACTCCTGCGCTCAAAGGACAGAGCAACGAAGGCAAGATGACATTTTTTTAAACTATTCTGTCTATATATGAAGCAAATTAAAAAGAATTATGTACTTGCATTCCTGGCCTCCGTGTTCCACAACACGATGCAATGCCGGTCATTAATTGTATAAGCACTACTAATATTTGATGTAGCAAAATGCAATACCTTCCATTTATCCTGATTGAACTTCATGTGACATTTTTCAGCCCAAAGACGCAATGGATTAAGATCCTTCTGGAACCTTAGATCACCTTCTTTACAGTCTCCAATTCTGCTGTCCTCTGCAAGCTTATGAACCATGGCTTCTATGAGTTCTATTGTTTTCTCATACAGGTCAACGATTTTTACTTATTTGTCGTGGCCATCATTTAGCAGTTTGCAAATCAGGTAACAATTAGTTATGTCTTTAACCATGAGGAAGAAAGGCATAGACTGCAGGGAGATTGGAAACAATTGGCAAGAAAATGTGATGAAGGGAATTCAATCCAGTGAAGTGGGTGAGAATGAATTTGAGGACTCACAATGAGAAAAGTGTGAATACTGAGTGTTTTAAAGTATTAAAAGAGAAATTAGAGTAGACATTCACGAATGTTTGAAGGTGATTGGACAAGGGATCAAGTGGTCTCGATGTTCTTGACCGCAGGTGGGAATATAAAAGCCGGGAAACGATGCTGGAACTTTAGCAACGGCCTATTCAAGATCAATAGACAGGGGAATCAGATGGACAGAAGTGCGTACTGCAGGTGCTGGAAATCAGAATCAAGATTAGAGTGGTGCTGAAGAAGCACAGCAGGTCAGGCAGCATCCGAGTTTCAGAAAAAAATAACGTTTCGGGCAAACGCCCTTCATCAGGAATAAAGCTGGGAGCCTCGTGGGTGGAGCGATAAACGGGAGGACTGGGTCTGGGAAGAATTTAGCTGAGAGTGCAAGTGGTGGATAGAGATGGGTTAAAGGAGATAGGTCGGAGAAGAGGGTGGAGTGGATAGATGGAAAGGAAGATAGACAAGTGGGACAGGTCAGTAGGATGGTGCCAAGTTAGAAATTTGGAACTCGGATAAGATGGCCGTGGGGAGATGAGAAAACTGGTGAAGACCACGTTGATGCCCTGGGGTTGAGGGTCCCGAAGTGGAATATCTGGCGTCTGGTGGTGAGGGAATGGCGGTGGAGGAGACCCAGGAACTGCATGTCCTTGGGAGAGTCGGGGACGTGGTAATTGATGTGTTTGGTCAGGGGGCGTTGGTGTTGAATTTTGCGGGTTCCCTGGAAATGTTCTCTGAAGCGCTCTCCGAGAATGTGCCTGTTGGCCCCACTGTAGAGGAGACCGCATGGCGAGCAACAGATGCAATAAATGACATGTGTGGAAGTGCACACGGACATTTGATGGATGTGGAAGGCTCACTGGAGCCTTGGAAGAGGGAAGCCCTTGTGAGAGGGAAGATGTGGGTGCAGGTTTTGCAATTCCTGTGGTGGCAGGGGAAGGTGCCGTGAGGGAAGGGTGGGTTTTTGGAGGGCGAGGACTTGACTAGGTAGTCGTGGAGGAAACAGTCTTTGTTAAAAGTGGATAGGGGTGTTGAGGGAAATATAAATTTCCCTGTCACTGCAGGAATTGCAAAACCTGCACCCACATCTACCTCCTCACCTCTGTCCAAGGGTCTAATGGAGGCTTCCATATCCATCAAAGTTTCTACTGCACTTCCACACATGCCATTTCTTGTATACAGTCCTCCCGATGCGGTCTCCTCTAAGTTGGAGACAGGAGATGTGTTCTCACACAACACTTCAGAGAATATCTCCAGGATACCCGCAAGAATCAACCCCAGTTTCCCATGGCCAAACATTTCAACTCCTCCTCCCACTCTGCCGAGGACATGAAGGTCCTGGGCCTCCTGTATCTCCACTGCCTCACGACCCGATGCCTGGAGGAAGAAAGCCTCATCATCTGCCTCGGGACGCTTCAACAACATGGTATCAATTTGGACTTCACCCGTTTCCTCATTTCCCCTCCCCCTACCTTACCCCAGTTCCCACCTTCCAGCTCAACTCCGTCCGCCTGACTTGCCCCACCTGTGCATCTTCATTCCCACCTATCCACTCCACCTACTTCTCTGACATTTCATATTCACCCCCCACCCGCATCAACTTACAGCACTCTCAGCTACCTTTTTCCCAGCCCCACCCCCTTCCCATTTATCTCTCCATCCCATGTGCTCCCAGTCTCATTCCTGATGAAGGTTTTTGACTGAAACGTCCATTTTTCCTGCTCCTCAAATGCTGCCGGACCTGCTGTCCTTCTCCAACACCACTCTAATCTTGAGGGGAGTCAGTTGATTGAGTGGATTTTCAGATATTTTCTATGGTGGACCACAGGCTGTGGATGAGAGCAGAACTTTAGCAACCAACAGGTCAGGGAACAGCTAAAGGACTGAGCACAAATCTGGTCACGGCATAAATCAACATTTTTCTTAAAATTGTAAGATAAAAGATGGAAGGCTGAAGTATGCAACTTTGCCCATCAAGGCCGTTTCACTAATGAGTTTCTCACTGATTCGTTTCCCAGTCAGGGTGCTGTGGGCCTTGGAGGATGAACTTGAAAACGGTGGCGTTTTGTTGCATCTTCCAACCTTGTCCTTATAGTCAGTACAGCTGTTGAGCTTTGAAGGTTGTCAAAAATGCCCGAATGACTTACTCCAGTGCATCTTATAGTTGGTGAACTTTGCTGCAATTGTGCCTTAGCGGTGAAGGGAATGAATATTGCAGGTGTTGAAGAGGGTACACTCAAGTGACTGCATTGTCGTGGACGGTGTCCAGTTCCTTAAGTGTTATTGAAGTTACACACATCTAGGCAAATGGAGAGAGTTATATTCCACGTCTCATTTGTGCCTTGCAAACGATGTAGGATTCACAGAACAATGAGTTGAGTTTATCATCAAAAAATTCTCAAGAACATGTTATTGTTGTCAAACTGTTTATGTAGCTAGTTTCTATAAGTTTTATCCCCCGAAATAATAGCTCTGTGGACGATTACACGGGGTAATTTGTTTACAGTAAAGTTATTGAATGTCAAAGAGATATGATTAAATTCTCATTTGTCAGAGTGATCATTACTCTATTTCGTCCTTGTGTGGACCAATCTGATTCCAGTCACTGTCTGATTTTAAGATCCAATTGCCGTCTGTGCTTGAAATTTCAACCGTTTCTTCGCATAAATGTCTCCACCTGCCTTAATAACATGTAAGGACGCTAAAGGGGACAGCAGAGATTAATGAACATATTGTCAACACTGGAGGAAATGGAGCTTCGTGGAATGATTAGTTAGGCTGGGATTTTTCTCCTTGAAACAAAGGAGGGGGAGGGGAGCTCTATAATCACATAGTAACATTTATAAACGTTCAAGATTCATGGGATCTTGACAGGGTAGATACGGGCAGGTGGTTCACCCTCTGGTATGAGGAGAGCACCAGAGGACATGAACTCAGAATTAGATATGGCCTATTTAATTCAGAAATGAGGAGTAATTTCTTTGCTCAGGATCCAGTGAATCGGTGGAACTCCTTGCCGAAATTGTTGTTGAGGCTGAGTTGTTGTGTATTTTCAAACTGTGCCAGACAGATATTTAACCAGAAAGATGATGAAGCTTTGTCGTGGCAATGCTGGAGAATGGAGTTGAGGATTATCAGATCAGCCATGAGTTCGTTGAATGGTGGAGCAGACTCAATGGGCTGAATGGCCGTCTTCCATTCCTACATCATTTGGTCTAACGCCTTATTTTGTTGATGCCTTTAGAATTCTGAGTGGATGGAATGAAGTAATAGAAAAGGTTTCTCAAACTGATCAGACAGATCAGGAACTAAGCTCATAATTTCATGACCAGGAAATGTGCTGTGACCTGGATACAACAAATGGCACTGGGCACGCCGAGGATGGGTATGTGCAGATGTTGTGATTGCTAAAGAAAATTGGTGGGTCTAATATTGTTGCCAACTTGGTGATCACGCTGGATGATTGATCGCGGTATGATTCACAGAGCAAAAGGTTGTAAAATAATGAAAAATGCGTTTCATTGGAAAAGTTTTCTGCGGTTCCAATTCAATTGACTGTTAAGAATACTGATCAGAACTTTGTGTGGAGTGTTACATTAAAATTCACAATCCCACTGGATAAACTATTGCACCTCATCTCTCCTTATTTGTACCCCTTTCATTCGATGTAAATTCATAGAACGTCAAGATGGAATGAAAGGAGAAAAGAAACGTTTCCACTCCTTTTCATTATCCCAATGTAACTTACAACAGAATCAAATTGCCTTATTTCGACTTTGATGAGGTATCGATTTATCACAAATCTCCGGTGCAATGAAGGGCAAGAGCAAGATCGTCCACGTTAAATGTTGCATTCAATTTTGCTCCGAATTTATTTCAGCTTAAAGAAAATACTGATGAGAAAAACAGAAGGTTGATTTACAAAACAAGATGGCAGTTTTGATGCTTAATTACTTTGGCAGATTTCAATGGTATCAAATGAACCCAACATCATGGCGATCGTCCTCCCATCATTAAGGCATGGGATTAAAGCAGGAAATCGATCTCCAAGAGACGGGTCACTTCCTATTCATTATGGAATAGCTGTCCTAGACAATAGACAAAATCTGCTCAGTTCCATTTATAATGCTTCATGTGGAATATTAATAGAAATCTTTCAAAACTATAAGGTTTTTTTTGCTGTAGCTTACTCGGCTGCAGACGTTTCCGATATTCCTTTGCACCTGAAGTCGTCCAAATTAGATATTGTTTCCTCGCACATTCTAGCCCCTACACCCTCCTTTACACTTTTACCTGGCCACAGGCTATCTCTCACCTGGTGAAACTCACTGCTTCTGTGTCTCTAAATGTGCCTTTCCAAATATTTTGGAAACGGATTGTCTGAGTGACAGAAACTCTGCTCCCATTATGTCTTTGTCCGACATCAATGGTTTTGAAATCTTGACTTTCAGAAATTTATGAACTTGAAAGTGTGAATTTGACACATATTTACTCTCTCCAAACCTCATATACTCTGGAAAACTTCCATTCGGTTTTCCTTGGTTTAGTTTCAAATTTTCCAAAACACAAATCAATAAATTTCCATCCCCACTAAATACCATCAGCATCGTCTCCAATGTCTTAGCAGCCCAGTAAATGCTGGCAGTGTCCTCTCTGATAGAATCACAGATTCCCCCTACAATGCAGAAAGTACAGTTCAGCCAATCGAGTCTATAGGGAGACTCTGAACAGCATCTCAAAATGACCTAGCTCCTGTCTCTATCCCCGCAGCCCTCTGGCTTGTGATTTCAAATAAACCTGCTGGAATAAAACCTGGTATCGTGTGACTGCTGACCTTATCACCGCGTTACCCATGGCTAATTCACTTAACTTACTGAATTCACTCCCTGGACACATCAGCGCAATATAACATTGCCAATCCACCTAACCTATAGACTTAAGAGCAGTGTGAACCACTGAGCAAATGTACCATCATATTGACCACTATCTGTATCATGTGTAACGGCTTTACACATTGGGAACTCCGCCTAGTGAAAGCAAGCTGCGCCCACCAACCCGAATTCAATGCATCCAAACGCGGTTCTACGCTGTACAACCTCAGTCGTTCTGCTGGAAATGTCTCTGCGCTCAGATCTGAATAGGTTTATTTTGTTTTCTTCCTCAGATTCCTGCTTTAAATAAACATATCAGTCAGGAACAACTCTATATAATGGTTTTCATTGCAACACAAACACAATGTGCAGTTTGCTGAAGTTACGTGTTTGCACTTTCACTTGAAGAAAAAAAAAACAAAACTTTAAAACAACTGATTGATGTGGGCTTCACAGAAGACTGGGAGACATAGAGGAATTACTGCCGTGACTCGGATTCGAACCCGGGTTGCTGCAGCCACAACACAGAGTACTAACCAGTATACGCTCACGGCAACCCACAGACAAACACACTAAACGTGTTCAATAAGTACAGTGTCATAAGAAATGTTAGGCAGCGCACCAAATGCACAATATCAGTGCTTAGCGAACAGTTGCAGATATGTGGGAACTCAGAATGGGCTGGCGGTTTAACATCAGTTCCCCCAGTGGCTGTGGTGATTCCATCAATAATGTGTTGAAGGCTGAGATCAATAGATTTCTACAAAACATCAAAGATTCCGGGGACAGTGCAGCTTTTGTTACCTGCACATCCACCAATAACATTTATATTATCCGTTAATCCCAGTGCAGTCTCTGGTACATTGGGGAGACTGGGCTTCTCCAAACAGGCCACTTTAGGAAAAAAATCCGGGACACCCGCACCAATCAACCACACCGCCCCGTGGCCCAACATTTCAACTCCCCCTCCCACTCTGCCGAGGACATGGAGGTCCTGGGCCTCCTTCACCGCCGCTCCCTCACCACCAGACACCTGGAGGAAGAACGCCTCATCTTCCGCCTCGGTACACATCAACCCCAGGGTATGAATGTGGACTTCAACATTTTCCTCATTTCCCCTTCCCCCACCTCACCCTAGTTCTATACTTCCAGCTCAGCACTGTCACCATGACTGGTCCGGACTTGTCCTCCCTGCCTATCTTCTATTGCACCTATCCATTCCACCCTCCCCCCAGACCAATCACCTTCATCCCCTCCCCCACTTAACTATTGTACTCTATGCTACTTTCTCCCCACCCCTACCCTCCTCTCACTTATCTCTCCACCCTTCAGGCTCTCTGCCTGAATTCCTGATGAAAAGCTTTTGCCCGAAACGTCGATTTTACTGCTCCACGGATGCTGCCTGAACTGCTGTGCTCTTCCAGCACCACTAATCCAGAATCTGTTTTCCAGCATCTGCAGTCATTGTTTTTACCAAATTTTTGTTGAAATGTATACTTCAATAGCAATGCAGTTTAACATCGGTTACTTCACGAGTTTCCCCACACAAGGCAGTAACCAGTGCTGCCACATAGTCCCATTTCCCAGCCCCAGAATCAGAGGAACTGAGTGGCGCAGTCGCAAACAACCAACTTGATATCAAGATGGGAATGAGGTTGCAGAGATACTCGATGGCTCAAGTGACGCAACCGGAGAAAGCACAGTGTTTCTATGACGGTTTAGAGGCGTAAGCAATTCCGAGGTTGGGAATACTTCTGGTCAAAGGCGGGGCAGAATGGAAAAGTTGTTCCAGTTTATAATAACAGCAATCTACATTGCATCTTGCTAAGACAGCTGAGTGACATAACTGGAGCGTGGGCAGCGGGCTTGAAGTTTAATTTTGCTTCATTATCACCCAGTTCCCTGGAATGAATTGCTTTCACCAGTTCTATTTCCAATTGTTTGATATCTCCCTGCAGTCTGCGGCTTTCTTCCTCATGCTTAATTGCATGACTACCTGTTGTATGATCTGCACACTGCTAAATCACGGCCACTACAACTAAATAGGAATCATTGATCTATATGAGAAAACAGTGGAACACAACGCAGGCATGCTTCGTAGGTTTGCAGGCGACGCCAGAATTGTAGCCAGTGAGGAAGATTATCTAAGTTTCAAAAGGATCTTAATCCAATGAGTCGTTTTACTGAAAAATGTAACATGGAGTTTAATCTGGATAAATGGAAGATATTGCATTTGTTACAACAAAAAGAATATGGCTTTGCGTCTGTTGGAGAGCATGGAAGCTAGGTGTGCAGGTACATAATTCCTTGTAATTTGCATTACCAACAGACAAGATGGTTCAAAGGCATTTAACATACTTCCCTTCATTGTTCAGTCCTTTGTGTATAGTAGTTGGGACGTTATGTTGAAGTTTTGCAGGACATTAATGAGGCGTCTTCTGGAATATTATGTCCAGTTCTATTCGCCCATTTGTAGGAATGATATTATTCAGCTGGTGTAGGTTCACAAAAGGTATACACGCTTGTTGCCTGTGGAAGGTTTGAGTTATAATGAAAGGCTGGATAGGCTGAGACTATTTTCAGATTCGAGATCGGGGTGCTGGAAAACCACATCAGGTAAGGCAGCATCCCAAGAGAAGGAAAATATTTGTTTTTCGCGCAAGTGTCCTTCACCAGGCTCTTCCCCGAAACGTCGATTCTCCTGCTCCTCAAATGCTGCCTGATCTGCTGTGCTTTCCCAGCACAACACTCCCGACTCTGATCTCTCATCTGCAGTTCTCACTTTCTCCTAGTTGAGAGTGTTTTCACTCTAGCTTAGGGGTTTGAACGGCGACCTGACAGAAGTTTATGAATTATTGAGAGACAAGTTTAGAGTTAACGATGGCGGCCTTTTCGCAGGAGGGGAATGTCAAGACGAGAGGGCATATGTTTAAGATGAAAAGAGAGATTTTTTAAAAAAAAGACATGTGCGGCATTTTTTGAGGGACGGTGTTGTACATGTGTAATTAACTTGCTGACGAAGGGATTGATGAGGAAATGTTTGCAGTATTTAATGGACAATTGATTCCAAACATGAATGGGAAAGTAGGATTTTAAAAATAAATGTATTCATGCCTAGTAGGTCAGTTATTTCCCAGAGCGCATTTAAGAGTCAACCACGGTATTATCCATCTGGAGTCTCCTGTGGGACAGAGCAGATGAATATGGCAGGTTGCTTCCCGAACTGGCATGAGTGAATCAGATGGGTTTTTCCACACATCTTTTTCAGGTCATCACGAGACTCTTCAATTCCAGGTGCTTATTGAATTCAAACTCCACTATCTGCCATGCCAGGATCTGAACCCTTTGTCCCCAAAATATTACCTGTGCTTTGGATAAACAACACAGGAATAAAACTACAAGGGCATTATCACCACTCAGCGGGTACAGGAGGAGGCAGACGGGAATGGGTTAGTTTGGCAGTAAGTTCAGCATGGATCGGTTGCACTGAGAGGCCTGTTTTCATGCTGTATGACTCTGACTGACGCTATGGAGCAGGCAGCTGGTTGGGATTAACAGCCGCATTGACATCATAATCGAATACCTGATGGGATATGTAATCCTGCTGGAGTCTCCGGAGGTTGGTTTGCTCAGTCATCCCTTCCCACACACGGGACTGGTGAACGGTCTCTCCCCAGTGTTACTGATTAAATAAGATTCCATTTCTATGGTTAATTAACTCCCTTCCAGCAGTTCCCACATTGCCCTGCTTTCTCTGTGGTATCAGTGTCCTTTTTTTCTACACAGGGTGAACGATCCTTTTAAATTGTGTCCACACAGATACAAATCCTGTTTTCCATGTTGTGAATGTGTTTTCATTCTTCCTCATTCACCCACAGGGTATGAGTATCACTGGTGATGACAACATTTATTCTTTGTCCCTCGTTCGTTGCTGTCTGGCTACACCACAAACCCGGATGTGATCCCAGCCTCGGGTGTCTGTCTGTGGGCAATCTACACATTCTCTTTGTGGTTGCGTTTTTATTTCTCCCTCTGATCAAAGATGTGCCAGTTACAGGGATCAACAATGGGAAATGCAGGCTTATGGGACAGGGAATACCGTGGGGTCTGGTGGAATGCGCTTCGGCTGCACCGTGTGGACTGGAAGGTCCGATTAGACTGCTTCCCCACACGGTGGAGATTCTTGAATTAAGGGTCAGCTCATGTTTTTTCTGGTCCTGGAGTCTCTCGTAGGCAGGACTGGGTGAAGATGGTTGAATCCCCTGCATTAGGGACATGAATGAATGGGATTGCAGGAAATTAAAGTCATGATCTCTGTTCCTGAGGTCAGGCTTGTATTTCATGTTTTATTTGTCGAACGTAAACATCAAAATTCCCGGTGTCCCAACCCCCAAGGATGACTAGTTTATAATATCACCGCCAGCAGCACCTTCTCCAGGTTGAAGTCTTGACTGTGTGGAAGAAACTGAGCTGATGCGAGCAAATGTAGCTGCCACCGCCAGTGTCGGAAACACAGATCCAAACAGCAAAATCATCTTTGCAGCAAAACCATTGCAAAGTTAAGGGTTCAACACGCTCCACTTGTGCCACTCAGCTGTCTTAGAAAGATACACCGGAAATCGCTATGATAGTATAAACGGGGATAACCATTCCCTTGAGCAGGAGCACACTCAACCGAGGAATTTCTTGCGCCCCTATACCATCACAGAAGGACAGGACGCTCACCTATTGCATCACTGGAGCCAGAGAGTAACTCCGCGCACACAGTCCCAACCCCATTTCCGGTTGGATCTGGGCGGCTGTGCTGATGTTAAGCTAAAATGCTATTGAAGCATACATTTCAACAATATCCTGTACTGTCCCCCGAGTCTTTGATGTTTTGTCGAAATCGATCGATCTCATTGTCATTCAAGGGATCTCCACAGTCTCTGAGGACATCGAACTGAAAGATTCAGCTCATTCTCAGTTCCCACATATCTGTCACTGATCCCTGAGTACTGATATTGTACATTTGCTGTTCTTCCGAACATTTCCTCTGCTAGTATACTTATTGCTGCTTGCAGTCATCCTGTTCTGTGGTTACTGTGATCGTGGTTGTCGGTATTTTGCATTGTGACCACAGCAACCTCGATTTGAAACCAAATCACGGCACTAAGTGTTCTCTCCGTTGTCCTTTTTGTGTCACATGCTAAGAAATTAATTGTTTTACCTTCAAATTCCACTCTCTTACATTTCTGCGTTTCATATATCAGGGTTCAAACACGCCCATTGTCAGAGATTCCGGTCCTTCCCACGATCATTAAACCTCCTTTCCGTCCCTCCCCCCATTTCTCTGAGGCAATGCCCAACCTATCACTCTCTTTCACATTCATACTGTTCTGTCTGTGCTGCTGCTGCGGTCACTGTTGTTGGGTGAACGTGCCCCAATCCCACCATCGGGACCTTCAAACAAATCGATCCATTTGGATACCGCGGTTGTGAAATCAATCCCCATGTAGCAGCTTTTACTGACATAGGCCAAAGACAATTGTAGCGTCAGGCTCATGGAAAATACCCAGGGCGGTTTTGGTGAAAAGGCATTTTATTGTTAAAGATCAACTTTGTGGCCTTCTGTGTTGGTCTTGTGGTAATTTCATAGGACTGATAATCCAAAGACCGAGGTAATAGTCTGGGTGCTCGGGCTTGAATCCCACAATGCCATGATCGTCAAATTTGGATTCAATAAATATCTGCATTGAAGAATCTAATGACTACTATATATCCAATGACAATGATTGATAAAAAAAAATCTGTTTCATTGTTGTTATTTCGGGATGGAATTTGCTATCCTTACTTGGTCTGGGCTGCATGTGACTTCAGACTCGTAGCAATATGGTTGAGTCTCAACTGCCCTCTGGGCATTTTGGAATGGGTAATAAACTCTGCCCAGCCAGAATCGCCCTCATACTAATCCAGAAATATAAAAAACAAATTCTCATTAGCCTCAAGCAAGAGCGTTGTGTGCAGTCTTGCAAGTCACATTATAGCAGGGATGCGATCACACTAAGAATATTACAGGAGATATTTACCGGGATATTGTTTGGGATGAAGAGTTTCAGTTTGGAAGAAAGACAGGACAGAGTGGAGTGTTTGTCGCAGTGCAAAGGAGATGTAGACAAGATATGACTGAGTTAGGGTATAGACAAGGTTGACTGAACGAGTTTCCCATTGATGCAGGCATCGATCAGTAGGGGCCAGAGATTTAAGGAGAATGACAGAAAGGTTTGAGAAGATGTGCGAAAAAGCTTTATCAGCCAGCGGGGGGTTGGAATTTGGAATACACTGTCTGCAATTTTCAGAGTGGCAGAAACCCTTATAGCCTGAACAAATATTCCGATGTGAACTTTTGATGCCAAGACAAATAAGGCTGTGGGGTAAGCATTCTGAAATAGGATTCAGTTCATTAGGCAGTTGTTTTTGACAAGTGTGGCCACAATTGGTGGAAGGGCCTCCTTTGTCACTCTTGTCCTCGGTAGTATAATGGTTAATATCCCTGCTTGTCACAGGGCTCAATTCTCCACTGGGCACAATGTAAATATTTTAAAATTGTCGCTCCATTCCCAAGTGCGTGCGTTGATACCTGTCTCGATGGGGCATGTCACAGGAAGGACAGTGCTGCCTGAATCAGTGGGGGAAAGGGCTGCAGCTCTCAGGGAGGCAGAGTGTCAGTGAAAGTGCAAACACGTGATCTCTGCAAACTGCACCTTTTTACTGTGTTGGAATAAAAAGCATTTGACAGACTTGTTCCGGATTGAAGTGTTTATTGGAAGCAGGAAGGTGAGGAAGGAACAGCGTAAAAGCGTTCAAATATGAGTGCAGAAACATTTTCCGAAGCACGAATCAGATTGTAAAGCGCAGAGTAGTGTTTCGATACATTGAATTTGGGTTGATTTGCTTTGATGAGGCTGAGTTACCAGGATATAAAGCCATTAAGAATGATACAGGTTTTGCTCACGATGATGGAACATTGGCTCAGTAATTCGCATTGCTGTTCGGTCTGAGGGTTATATTGATTGGCCAAGTTAAATTGCCCTCTCGTGTCCAGGGATTGAATTAAGTAAATTAAGTGAATTAGCCATGGATAACGCGGGGACAATGCCAGAAGTCACAGGACGCCAGGTTCTCGCCCAACAGCTTTTTATTTGATATCATAATGGGGAGGGTTGCCCCTTCTTCTGGTGAAATATAAAGACATGGGGAGGGGAGCTAGGTCTTGGTGAGATGCTCTTAAGTGGGTCGACACCGGCTTGATTGACTGAAATGCTCTCTCTGCACTGTAGGATTCTGTGATTCTCTCGGAGAGGGTTATGACGGTGTTTACTGGGGTGTAAAGCCATTAGAGACGATGCTGAGACGGGGCGTACTGAGGATGAGATTTTATTCACTTGTTGTCTTCGAAAATTTAGATCAGTTATCCCTGAACAAAGAAAGACTTAATTGGGGGGGGTGGGGGTTCATGTTATGAGATGTTTGGACAGAGTAAATAGGAGGAAAATTCCATATTTCAATTGAGTAAACGTCTAGACGTCAGACATTCAAACCTTTGATAAAACCTTTGAAGGACAAAGAAATGATGAGAGCAGAATCGCTGTTACTCCGAGAATCTGTTTTTTAAAATATTTGGAAAGGCACATTTGGTGAAATACAAGGAAAAAAATTCACAAGGAGAGAGACAGTGTGTGGCTAGGTAAAGGTGTAGGGGTGTGGTATAGTCGGTCGGAAGTTGCGGGGAAACAATGTCTAAGTGGGTTGACTTTAAATGTAAAGAATTTCGTGAACGTGTGCAGCTGAATATGATTCGATTCCAAAACCTTTTGATTTCGAAAGATTTGGCATGATATTCTACCTGAAGCATTGTGAATGGAACTGAGTGGATTTTTCTTATTGTGAAGGGAAGATATTACATAATGAATAAGAAGTGACCAGTTGCTTGGAGAGCGACTTACTGCTTTAATCACATGCGATAAGGATGTGAGGACAAATACCATGATGTTTGGTCCATTTAATACTCGGTGAAATCTGCCAAAGCAACGAGCAACAAAACTGGTGGATTTTCTTTTGCACTTTAACCCTCTGATTTTCAAAGCAGTATTTTCCTAAAGCTGAAATAAAGTCTGAGCAAATTTGAATGCAACATTAATCGTTCCAATGAGATAAATCTAATTCACTTGTGATTATTACAATGAACATTGTGAGGTTGCAGCAAAATTAAAATGAAACGAACAAAACAGTGTTTCTTGCGATTTAATCCAATTCAGGTTCAGCCATATGAGAAAGGCCATTGAACCACAGCTTCGCCTTTATTTCCCTCTCCATGGCTGCTTCTTGACGTGAAAGAGAAAGTGACTGAAGAAATTATGAGTCAAATGTAGATGTGATTATGAGGGAAAATTCTTGTTCTCTGTTTCATTCCGACACAGTTCTGACTCAGAATGTATCACTGACAGCTATTCATTCTGACGAGCATGGCGATTTGTTGGCATTTGCTGTTATTATAATTCTGGTGCAAGCAGAATCACAATGGTGTGGATTTGATTCCGCTCTGCAAATTTCTCATCCTTCACTTTCACCACATATAACCTGATGAGGTGACATGTCACCACTCTACAAAATGTGCTGAGAAGACTGAATGATTGTGGTGGTGGGTTATTACACCACTGTGCTCCGCATTCACGAGTTCGAGTCACACTCTGGTTGCTAACTTCACAAACCGCTCCAGCAGTTTTTATTGGCACCTCACACGTCTGGTATAGAATGGATAGAGAATCTTGTTCTTGCCCTTCACTGCACGGGAGATTCACGAATAATCGGCATCACATTAAAGTCGAAATGAAGAGTGAGAGCAGTCATTCTATTCAATTGTAGATTAACTTGGTGGAATGAGAAAGAACGCATTTTTCTTTCCGCCCCACATTCCATCTCGTCTTTCTATGAATTTGCATCGAAAGAATGAGAAACAAATAACAACAGATCGGGAGCACAAGTTTATCCAGTGGGGGGTGGGGGGGGGGGGGGGGGTGGGGGCATGAGTATCTTAACCTAACACTTCACACAATGATCTGATCAGTAATTCAATCAGTGACTCGGAATTGGAACCACAGAAAACTTCTGCAATGAAACGAACCTTTCATTCTTTCACAAGTTTCTGCTGTGTGTGAATCATAGAGCGATCCATCATCCAGCGTGATCACTGACTTACCAATTGTATAAGGTCTACCAACTTTCTTCAGCTTTCACAACTTATGTATGCAGCCACCTGTGCTGTGCCCAGTGTCATTTGTTATCCCCAGGTCACAGTACATTTCGTCCTCCTGAGATTATGAGCCTTGTTCCTGATCTGTTTAATAAACCTTTTCTATCACTTCATCCCATTCCCCCACAATTCTGAACTTATTAATAAAATAAGGCGTTTGACAAAATCTTAAACAAGTGGGAGTTTGCCATTCAGCCCATGGAGTCTGCCCCACCATTCAACGAACTCATGTTTGATCTGATAATCTTTAACTCCTTTCTGCCCACTTACCTCGTCAAATTTTCATCATCTTTCTGATTAACTATCTGGCACAGTTTGAAAACACCCAACAACACTGATGGCACAGATTGTTAGGCCGCTGAGCAAAGAGATGACTCCTCATTTCTGAATTAAATGGGCAATATCTAATTCTGAGATTATGTCCTCTGGTGCTCTCCTCACAGCATGGGGCAAACCACCTGCCCGTATCTACCCTGTCAAGATTCCACGAATATTGAACGTTTATGATTCGTGTTATATGATTATAGAGCACCCCTCCACCTCCTTTGTTTCGAGGAGAATAATCCTAGCCTAACCAATCATTCCACGAAGGTCTATTTTATACAGAGTTCGCAACATCCTCGTAAATCTCTGCTGTCCCCTGCAGCGTCCTTACATATTCTTAAGACAGGTGGAGAAATTTCGGTGATGAAATGGGTTGGAATTTCGGCCGCAGACCAAATACAGCAATGAGAACTCTGACAAATCAGAATGTAATCATATTCGATTGTCATGTGATGGCTTCATTGGAGCTGAATTCCTCCGTGTAATCGTCCTGACAGCTAGTGTTTCGGAGAAATGGAACCTGATCGCGCATAAAAGAAGTTGACGACAAAAATATGTCCGTCGGTCGACTTTGTTTGATTATTAACTCAACCCTTGTCTCCGTGAAGCTTACATCGTCCACAACGCAAAAATTGGATGTTGAACAGAACTCTCTCCATTTGCCTAGGTGGGTGCCGCTGAAATACCACGGAAGGAACTGGAAACCCTCCACGACAATCCAGTCACTTACTGTACATTGTTCAATGCCTGAATATTGATTCACTTCACTGCTGAGGCACAATTGCAGCAGAGTGCACCACCGAGAATATTCACTGAAGGAAGTCATCCAGGCTTTGTTGACAGAACCTTCAAAGCTCAAAGACTGTACCGACTATAATGACAAGGTTGAAGATGCACTGAAACGTCACCATTTATGAATTACCCTCCAAGGCACATACTAGCATGACTTGGAGAGGAAGCAGTGGTAAATTCATTGAGTGGTGAAGCGGTCTTGATGGGCAAAGAGTTATACTCGAGCACTTCACATTTCATTTTACAATTTTGAAAAATGTTGTTTATCGCATTGACCAGACTTGTGCTCATTCCTTCAGTTGTTTCCAAAACTGACGTTTGCTAAAGATCGAATATCATTCTCAGACTGTGGTCAACAAAGAGCCTCTCGTACAACTGATCTCCCTGCCCAACAATCTTCAGAGATCTGTGAATATCTACTCCAAAATCTCTTTGGTCCTGTACACCACTCAGAATCCTCACTGCTATTGTTTCAACTCTCCAAATTCATTTCCACTTATTGGTTTGGATTCAATTCCAATCGCCGTTTTTCCTTTCCACCTGATTGATACATCCCTGCGATCCCTGATATTATTCATCACAGTCACCAAGACGACCAATTGTTGCATCATCTGTAAACATCTAAACGTGACTCCTACAACTATGTTTGAATTATTGATCTACATCAGGAAACAGTGGTACTCCACAGGAAACATGCATCCAAGCATTGTTCATTCCTGGATGGGATGAACACCTGCAATAACAGCAGAATCGGACCCTTGATATCTTTTGTAAACCAGATTGCAACTCTGCAGGTTGATCTCCTGATTGATTCCTTCTCACATAGGGGAGTGGTGAATGACCTGCCCACATTGTGACTGAGGAAGTGAGTTTACATTTCAGCGGGTAATTAAATCCCTTCCTACAGACCCCGTCCCCATGGACCTGACTTCATGGAGGCGTGGGTATTCTTGTGTCTATTTAGTTTGGATAATCAGCTGAATTTGAGACCATGCTGAGACGATTCCCAATTGTCCCAGTCTCCATGTATCTTTTTTATCCTTCCTTATTCTCCCCAGGAGTGTGACCATCATAGTCTGAACAGCATTTGTTGTTCATCCTTAACTCTCCTTGAACTGAGTTAGAGGGAATGTATGGGTGAACCGTACTATTGTGGGTCTGGAGTTATATGTTGGCAGGTCTCTTTAAGGACGGCAGATTTCCCTTTTGAAGGGACACGAATGAATGGGTTTTCAGCAAATTAAAACTTTTTGTCACTCTTCCTCTGAGCGGGTTTATATTCCAGATTTTATTCATCGAATCTAATTACCAGCAGCTGCAATGCTCCAGTCTCCAAGGGTTGCTCGCCCAATTATCGCCATTATATTTACAGATGACACGAAGATTGGTGGAGTAGCAGAAAGCATAGTGGACTGTCAAAGAATGAAGGAGAGTATAGATAGGGCAGTTGAGCGGAGAAGAGGCAGATGGAGTTGAATCCAGGCAAATGTGAGTTGATGCGTTTTGGGAAGTCTAATTCCTGGACAGATGCATGTGTAGGAAGAGTGCAGAGGGATGCTTTGGAATTGGGTGATAGGTTTAGACAATGGATTTGGATCAGCTCAGGCTTCGACATCCAAAGGGCGTGTTCCTGGGCTGTAAATTTTCTCTGTTCTTTGTTCTTCTTTGTTCACTACTCTGTCAACTGCATGCTACATTGCTGATTCTCAGAGAATGATATTGTCAATTCTAATTTTCACAGAGGGAATGAGAATATGACATGTGGCTGTGTCGGAATGAAAGTGATGTACGCTGGTCTGGAGTGTTTATTGGGAGCAAGTGGCTGATGTGGAGATGATGTGATCAAAAACAGCTCTTACTGTCGAAGTAACAAAACAGCGCATTGTTAAGGAAAATTTCAGAGAATGCTTTCAATTAGTCGATCTCTCGCTGAAGGCTCCAGCACTCTTCAGCTGATCCAATCTGTAGTGCGGGTTAATGCTGGTGTTGTATCCTAATACAACAATTATGCTCTTCGTTCCCGCCTTTGACCAGGAGCACTCCCAGCTTTGGCATTTCTTTCACCTCGTTGCCATCATAGAAGAACCAGGTGCTCATCTTCAAGCCAATCAATCCATTTCGATACTATGGTTGTGAGATCAATTCTCATGTAACAGCTTTTACCACATGGACCAGAGATTATTCGAACATCAGGCTATGGAAAAGGACACAGGGCAGCACTGAGGAAAAGAAAATTTATTCGAAAATACTTCTGTCTGTGGACTTCTACATCATTTATTCCACTTGCTCATTTAGCTCTGTCTTGTCTATTCTGTGCAGTGATGCAATTCGCATTATAGAACGGATATGATAGCACTGGAAATGATGCAGGAGAGATTTAACAGGATATTGTCTGGGTAGAAGAGTTTCAGTTGTGAAGAGAAATTGGACAGACTGGAGGCGTTTTTCTTAGAGTCGAAGAGATTGACAGGAAACATGATTGAAATGCATAAAATAATGAGGAATATGGATGGCATAGACTGAAATCAATGTTTCTCTTTGATGGTGAGATCGATCATGGGGGAGGGGCAGGGTGGCATAGATTTAAGGATAGAAGAGGAAAGATTTGAGTGAATGTGCAGACAAATGTCTTGAAACAGCCGTGGGTTGAAATCTGGAACTCATTGCATACAAAGGTTGCAGAGGCAGAAATCCTCAGAACTTTCAGAAGTTTTCAGATGTGAATTTGTGATGCCAAGACATATAAGGCTATAGGCCAAGTAATTTTAAAAAGTGTTCCGATAGTTAAGCGAATGTTAATTTCCAGTATTAACAAATAGGCTTATTTTTGCATAGAATTCCTGGGTAGTACCACCGCCTGTCACTGCGTGAGGTCGGGTTCAATTTGCTTCCAGGACAGGCGCTTGCATATTGGGAGGTCTCAGTGGGTAGAACTGCACCATTCAGCGCCAGAAACCCGCCTTCGATTCAAGTCTTGTGTGACTGACTGTGTGGAATTTGCACACTCCTGCTCTCTCTCTCTCTCTCTCCCGTGTGAGTTTCCTCTGGCTGCTCCGATTCCTTCCCACAATGCAAATGTGTGCAATTCAGGTAAATGGCAAACAAAATCTGAATGGACTGTAAGTGCTGTAAATAAGAGACAAAATTCAGAATTGCAGGTCGGGGAAAACAGAATGACCATTTCGGGTCAACAGACCCTTCGTAGGACCTGATTTTAATTCTCAATGTTAATTCGGATTTCTCTCCACTGATGCTGCCTGACTCGCTGAGCTTTTGGAGTAATTTCTATTTTTGTAGGTGCACCATAAATGCTGGTTTAGAAAGATAGCGTGGAGAGTGTGAATCTCTTCCACGGCACAGTGCAGACTCAAGTGGCCAAATAGTTTCTGTATGCACTGTCTAATTCCATTAACTCCGAATCTATAAGTTTTTGTCCTTTTTTTAGTCTTTGGTTTTCACATCTCTCCTGTCATGTGAATTGCAGAGCAGGACAATCGACGGTTCGGACATAAGCCACCACCAAAACTTTACCACCTGACGCCTGGAAGATGAACGCCTCATATTCTGCCTTGGGACCCTGCAACCACACGGGATAAATGTGGATTTCAGCGGATTCCTCATTTCCCTTCCCCCACATTATCACAGTCTGAAACAACCAACTCAGCACTACCCTCCGGACCTATTCATCTCTACCCCTCTGACTTATCACCTTCTCCCCTCCTCCATCCACCATTTGCTTTCCCAGCTACCTTGCACCCAACCCCAACTCCCTCCCAATTATCTCTCAGTCTCCACCCTCAAGCCTCATTCCTGATAAAAGATTTATGCCAGAAACGTTGATTCTCCCGATCTATGGATGCAGCCTGACCTGCGGTACTTTTCCAGGACGACACTATTGCCATGGCGAAGATAGACAAGCTCAGTTCAGGCTCTTTATCTGGGAGCGGAGAAGGCTAAGTGAGGAAGTGATTAAGGTGCACATTAAGGGGATCGGTATGTGTGATATGAATGAACTTATAGAACATAGAACATAGAACAATACAGCGCAGTACAGGCCCTTCGGCCCTCGATGTTGCGCCGATCAAAGCCCACCTAACCTACACTAACCCACTATCCTCCATATACCTATCCAATGCCCGCTTAAATACCCATAAAGAGGGAGAGTCCACTACTGCTACTGGCAGGGCATTCCATGATCTTACGACTCGCTGAGTGAAGAACCTACCCCTAACATCTGTCCTATATCTACCCCCCCTTAATTTAAAGCTATGCCCCCTTGTATTAGCTGACTCCATACGCGGAAAAAGGTTCTCACTGTCAACCCTATCTAACCCCCTAATCATCTTGTACACCTCTATCAAATCACCCCTAAACCTTCTTTTCTCCAAAGAAAACAACCCCAAGTGCCTCAGCCTTTCCTCATAGGATCTTCCTACCATACCAGGCAACATCCTGGTAAATTTCCTCTGCACCCGTTCCAGTGCCTCCACATCCTTCCTATAGTATGGCGACCAAAACTGCACACAATATTCCAGAAGCGGCCGCACCAGAGTCTTATACAACTGCAGCATGACCTCAGGACTCCGGAACTCAATTCCTCTACCAATAAAAGCCAGTACGCCATATGCCTTCTTCACTGCACTATTTACCTGGGTGGCAACTTTCAGAGATCTGTGTACATGGACACCAAGATCCCTCTGCTCTTCCACACTACCAAGTAGTCTACCATTAGCCCAGTAATCCATCTTTTTATTACTCTTACCAAAGTGAATCACTTCACACTTAGCTACATTGAACTCCATTTGCCACCTTTCTGCCCAGCTCTGCAGCTTCTCTATATCCCGCTGTAACCTGCCATATCCTTCCTCACTGTCTACAACTCCTCCGACTTTCGTATCATCCGCAAACTTGCTCACCCAACCTTCTAACCCTTCCTCCAGGTCATTTATAAAAATGACAAACAGCAATGGTCCCAAAACAGATCCTTGCGGAACACCACTAGTGACGGCACTCCAAGATGAATCTTTGCCATCAACTACTACCCTCTGTCTTCTTCCAGAGAGCCAATTCCTAATCCAAACCTCCAACTCACCCTCAATGCCATATCTCTGTATTTTCTGCAGTAGCCTACCATGGGGGACCTTATCAAATGCCTTACTAAAATCCATATATACTACATCTACCGCTTTCCCCTCATCTACCTCCTTCGTCACCTTCTCAAAGAATTCAATAAGGTTAGTGAGGCACGACCTGCCCTTCACAAAACCATGCTGACTATCCTTGATCACATCATTCTTATCCAGATGTGCATAAATCCTATCCCTTATAATTCTCTCTAAGACTTTGCCCACAACAGAAGTGAGACTCACTGGCCTATAGTTACTAGGATTATCCCTACTCCCCTTCTTGAACAAGGGAACCACGTTTGCTAGCCTCCAGTCCTCTGGCACTACTCCTGTAGACAAAGAGGACACAAAAATCAAGGCCAATGGCTCTGCAATCTCCTCCCTTGCTTCCCAGAGAATCCTAGGATAAATGCAATCAGGCCCAGGGGACTTATCTATTTTCACCCTTGCCAGAATTTCCAACACCTCTTCTCTACATATCCCAAAGCCATCCATTCTACTTATTCGTGCCCCAGTATTCATATCGGCAACAATGTCCTGTTCCTGAGTGAATACTGACGAAAAGTATTCATTCAGCGCCTCCCCAATCTCTTCAGCCTCCACACGCAACTTCCCATTACTATCCTTGATTGGACCTATTCCTTCCCTAGTCATTCTTTTATTCCTAACATACCTATAGAAAGCCTTAGGGTTTTCCCTAATCCTACCAACTAAGGACCTTTCATGTCCCCTCCTTGCTGCTCTTAGCTCTCTCTTCAGGTCCTTCCGGGCTACCTTATAACTCTCAATCGCCCCTATTGAACCTTCACGCCTCATCTTTACAAAGGCCGCCCTCTTCCATTTAACTAGGGATTCCAACTCCTTATTAAACCACGGCTCCTTCACACGACCCTTTCCTCCCTGCCTGATAGGTACGTACTTATCAAGGACACTCAATAGTTGCTCCTTGAACAAGTTCCACATATCAATTACGCTCTTGCCTTGGATTCTACTTTTCCAATCCACACATCCTAAGTCATGCCTCAACGCATCATAATTTCCCTGCCCCCAGCTATAACTCTTGCCCTGTAGTACACACTTATCCCTCTCCATCACGAGACTAAAAATCACCGAATTGTGGTCACTGTCCCCAAAGTGCTCACCTACCTCTAGTTCTAATACCTGGCCTGGTTCGTTACCCAGAACCAAATCCAGTATGGCCTCACCTCTTGTTGGCTTATCTACATATTGTGTCAGGAAACTCTCCTGCACACATTGCACAAACACTGACCCATCTAACGAACTTGAGCTATAGCTTTCCCAATCAATATCAGGAAAGTTAAAGTCTCCCATAACAATCACCCTATTACTGTCACTCTTCTCCTGAATCATCTTCGCAATCCTTTCTTCAACGATTCTAGGACTATTAGGAGGCCTGTAAAAGACTCCTAACAGGGTGACCTCACCTCTCCTATTCCTAACCTCAACCCAAACTACCTCAGATGGCAAATCTTCATCCATCTTCCTTTCCACCGCTGTAATACTATCTTTGACAAGCAAAGCCACACCCCCCCCTCTTTTACCCCCACCTCTGACCCTACTAAAACATTTAAACCCTGGAACCTGCAACAGCCAATCCTGTCCCTGATCTAGCCATGTCTCCGTAATAGCCACAACATCGAAGTCCCAGGTACCAACCCACGCTGCGAGTTCACCTACCTTATTTCGTATACTTCTGGCATTAAAGTATACACACTTCAAGCCACTCTTCTGTTTACAGGCACGATCCTTTAAGATTGATACCATATTCCTACCCTCCCTACACTCCAGGTCCTGCACCCTAAAGCTACAGTCTGGGTTCCCATGCCCCTGCAGAGTTAGTTTAAACCCCCCCCAAGAGCACTAGCAAACCTCCCCCCAAGGATACTGGTGCCCCTCAGGTTCAGGTGCAGACCATCCTGTCTATAGAGGTCCCACCTTCCCCAGAAAGAACCCCAGTTATCCAAATACCGAAATCCCTCCCTCCTGCACCATCCCTGTAGCCACACATTTAACTCTTCTCTCTCCCTATTCCTCGACTCTCTATCACGTGGCACGGGTAACAAACCAGAGACAACAACTCTGTTCGTTCTAACTCTGAGCTTCCAACCTAGCTCCCTAAAAGCCTGTCTAACATCCTCAGCACTCCTACCTATGTCATTGGTGCCAATATGGACCACGACTTCAGGCTGCTCCCCCTCCCCCTTAAGGACCCGGAAAACACGATCAGAGACATCACGTACCCTTGCACCTGGGAGGCAACATACCAAACGTGAGTCTCTGTCGTTCCCACAAAACCGCCTATCTGTGCCCCGAACTATCGAGTCCCCAATTATTATTGCTCTGCTCTTCTCCACCCTTCCCTTCTGAGTAGCGGGGACAGGCTCCGTGCCAGAGGCCTGAGCCCCGTTACTTACCCCTGGTAAGTCGTCCCCCCCACAAGTATCCAAAACGGTATACTTGTTCTTGAGGGGAACGACCACAGGGGGTCCCTGCACTGGCTGCTTCCTCCCAGTCCCCCTCACTGTCACCCATCTATCTGCCATCTTTGGAGTTACTACTTCCCTATAGCTCCGATCTATGACCCCCTCTGCCTCCCGAATGATCCGAAGTTCATCCAACTCCAGCTCCAGTTCCCTAACACGGTCTTGGAGGAGCTGGAGATGGGTGCACTTCCTGCAAGTGTAATCAGCAGGGATGTCCATGGCATCCCTCACCTCATACATGTTGCAGGAGGAACATTGCACTGCCTTCACTGCCATCCCTCTAAAGCTAACCTTTATTTTAAAAAAAAAACTGGGTCTAAAGAATACAACAAGCAAAATTCGGCACTTACCTCCTTACCACAACGGATCTTATTATTAGGTTAGAGGAGGAGGGCGGGAGGGAGGCACTACCTCCGTAGTGCCTCGGGTTCTTCAGCTGCGCGCTTTTAAAGGGGAAACAAACCTACCCAGGTAAGCTTACGCTCTACCTGCTTCCGGGTCTCGGCTGCCTCTCTGGTCGTCCTCACTTCCCCCTACTGCTCCCGCTCTTTCTGTGAAGAGAGAGTGAAAAAAACCACCGCTGCCCGCTACCGGTAAGTACTTTTAAAACAAACAGTTTTACCTTAGCTGCTGCTCGCACTCAAAATGACCGTTAGCGTCGAAGGGTGAGTATTTATACTCACTGCTTTCCTTCCCGGCTGCCTCTCTGGTCGTTGTCACTTCCCCCTACTGCTCCCGCTCTTTCTGTGAAGAGAGAGTGAAAAAAACCACCGCTGCCCGCTACCGGTAAGTACTTTTAAAACAAACAGTCTTACCTTAGCTGCTGCTCGCACTCTTCTTATGGGAAGAGTTAACATCCAAGGTTTTCTGTTAAACGCAAGGGAGAGAGGATGTTCAGATGAGATATAGGAAGAACGTTTTCACTCTGAGAGTATTGTATAATTGGAAATCACTGTTTGAACGTGTGGTAAAGCTATGAGTCATCAAAACATTTCAGGAGTATTTAGCCGAATACTTGAGAAGTGAGAGCACTCTTGGATAAGGACCAGTTACTGGAAAGTGGGGTGAAGATGTCTGATGAAAGATCGCAACACTGCACAAAAAATACAGAGCATGAAAGCATGTGGTTGGTTAAAGGCATGGAAACGACTGGCAATCTGTTACAAGGGGTCTCCGGAATGCTACATTCGTCAAAAGGTCACTGGGGCAGGATGGGGCCACTGTGGCAGGATGGGAAAAGTACAGTGGAATGCTCCTACACCAATTAGCAGAGTCAGACTGAGGCTGAACGGTTACTATGGCAGGCTGAGATAATAACAATTGGTAAAGTCAGCCTCGCCTACTAAATATTATCATGGCAGTTTGGGAAAGGTCGTGACAGTACATACGTAGGTCATGAATTTAAATAATTAATTGATAATAGAGTCAGCCTGCTTGAGACACTTGTAGCAGGATATGGCATTAAATATCTAATTAGTAGTTAGTAGAGTCAGCTTGGGACAGGAAAACATTGTGATAGATGGGGTAGCTAAATATCTAATCATGACAGGTTAGTCTGGGATGGAGGTTCATTATAGCACAGGTGGCAGTAGAATACTTAATAGTTACAGTAGAATAAATTAGGAAAAACAATAGTGGCAGAAGTAGAACGATAATGGGAATTAGCACCTTTGGTTTATTGTATAGTTGGAGTGAGGTAATTCTGACTAACACAGTTGGCATTCTGATAAGCTAACAAGACATGATTAAAGAAAAAGTTATAAATTGATGGAGATTAATTCAGATGCATGTGAGGTGCTGAATTTTGGGAAAGCAAATCTTAGCAGGACTTATACACTTAATGGAAAGACCCTAGGGAGTGTATTGAACAAAGAGACCTTGGAGTGGAGGTTCATAGCTCCTTGAAAGTGGAGTCGCAGGTAGATAAGATAGTGAAGAAGGCATTTGGAATGCTTCCCTTTTTTGGTCAGAGTGTTGAGTACAGGTGTTGGGAGGGCATGTTGCGGCTGTACAGGAGATTGGTTAGGCCACTGTTGCAATATTGCGAGCAATTCTGGTGTCCTTCCGATCGGAAAGATGCTGTGAAACTTGGAAGGGTTCAGAAAAGATTCACAAGGATGTTGTCAGGGTTGGAGGATTTGAGCTATAGGGAGAGGCTGAACAGGCTGGGGCTGTTTTCCCTGGAGCTTCGGAAGCTGAGAGGTGACATCATCGAGATTTACAAAATTATGAGGTGCATGGAAAGGATAAATAGACAAAATATTTTCCCTGGGGTTCGGGCAGTCCAGAAATAGAGGGCATAGGTTTAGTGTGAGAGGGTTAAGATATGAAAGAGATCTCAGGGGCAAGCTTTTCACACAGAGGGTGGTACGTGAATGGAATGAGCTGCCAGAGGATGTGGTGGAGGCTTGTACAATTGCAACATTTGAGAGGCATGTGTCTAGGAAGGGTTTGGAGGGATATGGTCCGGGTGATTGCAGGTGGGACTCGACTGGGTTGGGATATCTGGTCGGCATGGACAAGTTGGACAGCAGTGTCTGTTTTGATGCTGCACATCTCAATGAATCTATGACTCTATGCCATGGACCCTGAGTTCCGTGCGAGTCAAAAATTTGTTTTCTGAATGTCACTGTTTTAGTTTGCCAATAAAAGATTGAAAAACTCCGCCTCTCCTGGTGATTGTCGACATTTTCTCTATGACAACCGCAACTTTGGGTGCAGTAAAATTGTGGCGAGTGCAGCTCTGTGGCGCAATGAAAAGCGTCTTAGATTTCAACAAATTTGGTAACTTTGCAATTCAATGTTTGTGGGTTTGAACCGCACTAGAATTGGAGTTTAGTTCAGTTTTCAGCTGAATCATTGAGTGTTGTGCTGATTCATCGCCAATTCCTGTCGTCTGGAGTTCCCGTCCCTGCTGCTGACCAGAGGAAATTCATTACCTTCTTGGTTGTGAGTTTTTACAGAATCATATCGTTTGAAACATGATCAGACCAGAATCAGATGCTCATCCGCAAAACCTGCAAATTTCGTGCAGAAACCCACTGTGCAACGTGTTCTTGGATGTTGGAATGGTGAAGATTATTGACGATTGCAATATGTTTCATGTTACCTGTATGAACTGAAATTTTCGATTGCTTAAATGTCTTTATCCCATTGTATGACAGGTTGTTGTGGATGAGCTGGGCAAAGACATTGACATGTTTGGTCAGCCATGATCATATCAAACGGCGGGTAGACAGTGAGAGAATCAATCCAAGGCTGTTGGTCTCACTTTTCTCACAAACCAGTTAGTCAGCGAACTGAGCTAACCGACTTCCATTCAATGCAGAGCTAAACTAAACAGACCAGTGCATTTGAATTATGTAATATTTCATGTAGAATGAGCTGCTGCACCTTCCAACCCCATTAGCTCTTCTTACACTTAACATTTTCAATTGCAGGTGTTATGCAATTTCTTTCCTATGAATGTTAACCACTTCCAGAGTGTTTCCCTTTTACACCCCCATCCAGGCAGCCCAGAATCACTGTCGCTGTTTAATTCACTCCTTGTCTGCCTGCACGCGCTTTTCGAATATTCTGGAATCAGCTCCTAAAATGTTTTTATTTCTGAAAATTCATCTCCGAATGCAATAACTCTCAGAATATAAAATGCCTGACCAAAATTATTTCCTGTGCCCCGCTGGGTTTGAAGTTCTAACGTCTAGTTTCCAATCACTGAAACGAGGAAATTTCCCTCATATTTACTCTTAAGATCTTCACATCAGCTGGATAACCTCTTTTCGGACACAACTACATCTTTCCTGATTTCTCCCACATTTTTCTTTATCTAGGCCATCATTCCATTAAACTGCCCCTTTTCTTTTCTGGTGGCTTTATCTCCCAGTAAACCTCATTTCCTTCATTTCGAACAACATGGTATCATGGGCGTGTCATTCCTAACGTGTTTGTATTTCAGTAAACGGTGCCAGTGTCATTATTCATGTCCTTATATCCCTGCAAATTTCCACCTGAGAAAGGATGCATGAAAACTCATTCAATGCATGAAAACTCACCACTAAGCTGTGCAATCTTATTACCGAAACAGGAAAGGTGGAAGCAATTTCAATTACAGCTGCAACAGAATCGGGTCAAATCGCAGTCACATACTTGACTGTTGTTCTTATAGTTATTTCTTCTCTCCGTGTGCTGAAGTTACACAGTGAGGGATCAATTACTACTGCCAGACATACATCAGGGGATGGATGAAATGCTGAAGTTGTGGGACAAGAGCAGGTTTTTATTGACATAGACCATTCACTGTTCGAATATCAGTCTTAGGAATTAGACAGAGAGCGATTTTGAGCAAAATTTGAGCAGGGACATTTACGCCATGACGTAATACCAAATTGTGTGGTTACTTTGTTGTTTACCTCATTTGTGTGTTTTGCCTCATTGAGGATTTTGAAGTTAGCCTCTCTATACAAAAGTTTCGTGCTTTTGCACCATGATACAAAAGATGCAGTACAATAACACCCAACGCTGTTTCAGTCTACTTGTACAGATATTGACCCCTGGAAACAGCACTATGCACTCGCCTCGAGTCTGGAAAATAATTTGTTACATTCCCACTCTTATGGCTCTTTTCATTCCATCGGCTTCTGTTCTTCACAGAATCTGATTCAGCAGATCTTGTCACTGAGTCATTACTTTGTATGTGTTCAGATCATGTGAGCGGAATATCACAATCCATAACCCAGAAGTCAGACATTACTCAGGGAACCGTACTCTGCTCTAGATCATTGCATGAACACCAGGAAGAAATATCTATGATCTTCAAAATTTACTCACCTGTTTTCAGAAGCAAGATAAACAATTCCAGGTTTCTGCTTTTGTTGTCACACCGACAATGTTGTAAATGCTGGAACCAGTTGAGACTGTCCGCTCTTCCATATCAATTTTCTCCCCAGGAAGTGTTAAGATGATGGTCTGAATGGGATTGTTCTAAAGAGAAGAATCTTTTTTATCGATTGATTTCTGGTTGAGGGCCGACCAGGCTCCCGCTGGGCCTCTACGCTAGCACTGATGACAGCAGTTTCCCGCAGTCTTCAGCGTTTTTGTAGCAAGTACCTTCGAGGATGACATCAAAAGGTATTTGCTGTTACTGTATGATATTCTACGAATAGAGACAGCTCTATCAATGGAGGCAGCTCAGTCCGCTGGGATTGGATAATTTCTGCAGTGTGTCCTGCGGATCAGATACAATGCACTTTATCATTCAGATCATACAGAGTGAGAGTGCTCGAAAAGGCCAAGCGAGATTTCCCCACAGGAGTTTATTGTAGGTGGAACAATACCAGTGGCACTACCGTAACCCAGGAAAGAACCATCTCAGAAGTCCATTTGGCAAGTTTACTTTTCAGACTCTGGTCACCATGCTCCACGAGCCCTGCAGCCTGTGGGCAATAAGCACAATGAAGGTGGTGGTGGATCCCAAAATGAAAGTATAATTCTTCATTAATATGTCCAATAAAATGGGGGTGAGGGGATGGGCATTGTCAGAATGTAGACAATATCAAATACCAAAGCAGGTTATAATCTCCTTGAGTAAAATATTTACAACAGTTTTAGCAGTAGTGTTGGAAGTGGGGTAAGCTTCAACCCATCAAGGAAAAGCAAATCAACAATGACCAAAACATAATGAAAATGCTCACACCTTTGCAACTCACTGAAGTCTTTAAACATCTTTTGCAGTTGGCATTAGCTGGTCAGAGGTCGACTCACACTTGTCAGAGAACATAGAACATAGAAACCACAGCACAAAACAGGCCCTTTCATCCACGATGTTCTGCCGAGATTTACTCCTAATGTAAAATATAATAACAACCTACACACCCCTCAATTCACTGCTATCCATGTGCAAGTCTAGAAGTTGCTTAAATGTCCCCAATAACTCTGCTTCCACCACTACCACTGGTAACGTATTCCATGCATTCACAGCTCTCTGTGTTAAAACAAAAACTACTTCTGACTTCTCCTTTATACCTTCCTCCTAATATCTTCAAACTATGAGTTCTCATACCAGTCAATCTTGTCCTGGGGAAAATACTCTAGCTATTGACTCTATCTATTCCTCTCATTATTTCGTACACCTCTATCAGGTCTCCTCTCTTCCTCCTTCTCTCCAGAGAGATATCCGAGCCTATTCAACATTTTTTTCATACGCCAAGCCCCCCAGTTCAAGCAGAATCCTGGTAAACCTTCTTTGCACCCTCTCCCAAGCCTCTGTATCTTTCTTACAGTAGGGCCACCAGAACTGGACACAAAACTTCAAGTATTGCTTCACCAGGGACTTGTAGAGCTGCAGCAAAACCTCACGGCTCTTCAACTCTATCCCCCCGTTGATGAAAGCCAAAACTCCATATGCTTTCTTAACAACCTTATCCACTTATATTGCAACTTTGAGAGATCTATGTACTTGCACATCCAAAACCCTCTGTTCCTCCACACTGCCTTAAATCCTGTCTTTAGTCCTATATTCAGCATTCGAGCTCCACCTTCCAACATGCATCATTTCTCATTTATCCAGGTTGAACTCAATCTGCCATTTCTCAGCCCAGCTCTGCATTCTGTCTATGTCGCGCTGCAGCCTACAGTAGCCATTTATACTATCGCTGACAACTCCAAACTTTATGTCATCTGCAAATTTACTAACCCTCCCCTCAACCTACTCATCCAAGTCATTAAAAAAACTACAACAAACAGAGGTCCAAGTACAGAGCCCTGGGAGACCCCACTCAACACTGTCGTCTAGGCAGAATACTTTCTATCTACAGCCACTCTCTGCCTTCTGTCAGCCAGTCAATTCTGTGTATATCTGTTTAATGCCTGGAAACAGAGTGTTGATGGAGGGTTGTCTGTTTATGTCTGATTATTGGTCGGTGATAGTGGGTGGTGCAGGGTTGTGTGTGTTTTTCTGTATATATCTGCTTAATGACAGGAGACAGACTGGTGCTGGTCGAATGCTGTGTGTGTGTATTTATGTGCATATCTGCTCAATGGAAGGATAACAGGGCAGTGGTGGAGGGTTGTGTGTGTGTGTTTCTGTGTATATCTGTTTAATGGCACGAGATAGGGTTGTCCTGGAGGGGTGTGCCTGTGATTCTGTGTATGTCTATTTAAGTGCTGGAGACAGGGTGGTGGTGTGTGTGTTTCTGTGCATACCTGTTCAGTGGCAGGAGACAAGGTGGTCATGAAGGGTTGTGTGTGTGTTCCTGCATAGACCTGCTCAATGGCAGGAGGCACGTTGTTCATGGAATGTTGTGCTTGTATGTGTGTGCTTCTGCGTGTATCTATTTAATTGCAGGAGATAGGGTGGTGGAGGAGGATTGTGTTTGCATGTGCGTTTTTGTGTATATCTGTTTAAGGGCAGTATGCGGGGTGTTCGTAGAAGTTTGTGTGTGTATATTTCCGTGTATAACTGTTTGATGAGAGGAGACATGGTGGTCAAGTAGGTTTGACTGAGTGTGCGTGCGTGTTTCTGTGCATATGTGCTTAATGGCACGAGACACTTTGGTGTGTGTATGTTATCGTGTATATCTGTCCAATGGCAGGAGGTGGGGTGTTCATGGAGTGTTGTGCATGTGGGTGTTTCTGCGTATATCCTTTATAATGGCAGGAGACAGGGTGGTGGTGGAGGATATGTGTCTGTGTTTCTGTGTCTAAGTGCTTATTGGTAGGAGACACGTTGATGGTGGAGGGTGTGTGTGTGTCTGTTTCTCTGTATATATGATTAATTGCAGGAAACAGTGTGGCGGTGGAGCGTTCTGTATGTATGTGTGTTTCTGTGTATATCTGTTTAAGGGCAGGAGACAGGGTGATGGGAGAGGGATGTGTGCGTGTTTCTGTGTATATCTGTTTTATGGGCTGGAGAGAGTGTGGTCGTGGAGGGGTGTGCATGTGTGTTTCTGTGTATATCTGATGAACGGCAGGAAACGGGGTGGTGGTCAAGAGATGTGTATGTGTGTGTGTTTGTGTGTTTGTGTATATACCTGCTTAAAGGCAGGAGACAGGTGGTAGTGGAGAGTATAGTGTCTGTATTCCTGTATCTATGTGCTTACTGGCAGGAGACAGGGTGGTGGTGGACGGTTGTGTATGCATGTGCGTTTTTGTATATATCCGTTTAAGGTCAGTAAGCAGGGTGTTCATAGAACATAGAATATAGATCATTACGGCGCAGTACAGGCCCTTCGGCCCTCAATGTTGCGCCGACCTGACATTCCAATCTGAAGCCTATCTGACCTACACTATTCCATGTACGTCCACATGCTTGTCCAATGACGACTTAAATTTACTTAAAGTTGGTGAATCTATGACCATTGCAGGCAAAGCATTCCATACCCTTACTACTCTCTGAGTAAAGAAACTACCTCTGACATCTGTCCTATATCTGTCACCTCTCAATTTAAAGCTATGCCCCTCGTTATCGCCGTCACCATACTTGGAAAAACCTCTCCCTGTCCACCCTATCTAATTCTCTGATTATCTTATATGTCTCTATTGAGTCACGTCTCAAACTTCTCTCCAACGAAAACAGCCTCAAGTCCCTCAGACTTTCCTCAGACGACCTTCTCTCCATACCAGGCAACATCCTAGTAAATCTCTTCTGCACTCTTTCCAAAGCAAACTTCGTATACTTCTAATATTGCGGTGACCAGAACTGTACACAATACTCCAAGTGCGGCCACACCCGAGTTTTGTACAGATGTAGCATAACCTCATGGTTTCAGAACTCGATCCCTATATTAATGCCTTCCTAACAACACAGTCAACCTGGGTGGCAACTTTCAAGGATCTGTGTACCTGGACACCGAGATCTCTCTGCTCATCTACACAACCAAGAATCTTATCATAAGCCCAGTGCTTTGAATTGCTGTTCCTCCGACCAAAGTGCATCACCTCTCACTTGTCCACATTAAACTCCATTTGCCACCTCTCAGCCCAGCTCTGCAGCTTATCTATGTCTCTCTGTAACCTACAACATCTTTCGTCACTATCCACAACACCACCGACCTTAATGTTGTCTGCAAATTTACTAACCCACCCTTCTACTGCCTCATCCAGGTCGTTTATAAAAATGATGAACAGCAGTGGACCCAACACCAACCCTTGCTGCACATCACTAGCAACTGAACTCCAGATGAACATTTCCCATCAACCACCACCCTCTGTCTTCTTTCAGCAAGTCAATTACTGATCCAACCTGCTATATCTCCTACAATCCCATTCCTCCGCATTTTGAACGATTGCCTACTGTGGAGAACCTTATCAAATGCGTTGCTGATATCCATATACACCACATCATCCAGTTTACTCTCATCTACCTGTTTGGACACTTTCTCAAAGAACTCAATACGGTTTGTGAGGCACGACATAACCTTCACAAAACCGTGCTGACTCTCCATTATCAAATTATTATTATCTAGATGATTGTAAATCCTATCTGTTATAACCTTTTCAAACACTTTACCAATAACTGAAGTAAGGCTCACTGGTGTATAATTATCAGGGTTGTCTCTACTCCCCTGCTTGAACAGGGGAACCACATTTGCTATCCTCCAGTCTTCTAGCACTATTCCTGTAGACAATGACGATTTAAAGATCAATGCCAAAGGCCCGGCAACGTCCTCACTTGCTTCCCAGAGGATCCCAGGCTAAATCCCATCCAGCCCAGTGGACTTATCTATTTTCACACTCTGCAGGATTTCTAATACCTCTTCATTGTGAACCTCAATCCCACCGAGTCTAGTAGCCTGTATCTCAGTCTTCCCTTCGACAACATTGTCGATTTCTAGAGTGAATACTGTCGAAAAATATTCATTTAGTGCTTTCTCTATCTCCTCCGACTCTTCACACAACTTCCCATTAATATCCTTGATAGCCCCTAATTTTACTCTTGTCATTCTTTTATTCCTTAAATACCTATAGAAAGCTTTATGGTTTGCCTGGATCCTATCGTCCACCAACTTCTCATGTCCCCTCCTGACTCTTCTGAGCTCTCTCTTTAGGTCTTTCCTGGCTACCTTGTAACCCTCAAGTGCCCGAACTGAACATTCACATCTCATCCGACCGTAAGCCTCCCTCTTCCTCTTGACCAGAGATTCTACTTCCTACGTAAACCACGGCTCCTGCGCTGTACAGCTTCCTCCCTGTCTGACAGGTACATATTTATCTAGGACTCTCAGGAGCGTTTCCTTGAATAAGCTCCACATTTCTAATGTGCCCATTCCCTGCAGGTTCCTTCCCCATCGTATACTTCCTAAATCTTGCCTAATCGCATCGTAACTGCCGTTCCCTCAGCTGTAAATTTCGTGGAAGTTGTGTGTGTGTGCATTTCCATGTATAACTGTTTGATGACAGGAGACAGGGTGGTCGAGGAGATTTGAGTGAGTGAGTGTGTGTTTCCATGTATATGTGCTTACTGGCACGAGACAGTTTGATGTGTGTGTTTTTTGTGTATATCTGTCCAATGACAGGAGGCAGGGTGTTCATGGAGTTTTGTGTGTGCTTGTGTGTGCGTGTGTGTGTATGTTTGTGAGTTTCTGCATACATCTTTTTCATGGCAGGAAACAGGGTGGTGGTTGAGGGATGTGTGTGTGTTTGTGTGTATATCTGCTTAAAGACAGGAGACAGGGTGGTGGTGGAGGGTTGTGCATTGGGTTCAGTGTCTACCTGTTTAATGTCAGGAGGCAATATGGTCATATTGGGTTGAGTGCATGTGTGTCAATGTGTATATATATTTAAGGGCTAGAGACAGGGTGGGAGTGGAGTGTGCTGTGTGTGTGTTTCTGTGTATAACTGTTTAATGGCAGGTGGCATGTTGGTGTGGAGGGTTGTGTGTGTGCTTCTGCGTATATATGCTAAATGGCAGGTGACATGATTGTGTGTGAGTGTTTCTCTGTATACCTGCTCAATGGCAGGAGACAGGATTGTCATGGAGGGTTGTGTGTGTTTCTGCATATCTCTATTCAATGTCAGGAGACAGTGGTGTTGAAGGGTAGAGTGTCTGTGTTTCTGTGTCTGCGTGTTTAGTGGCAGGTAACAGGGTGGTGGAGGATTGTGTATGTTTCTGTGTATACCTGTTTAAAGTCAGTAGACAGGGTGTTCGTGGAAGGTTGTATGTGTGTTTCTGTGTATATCTGTTTAATTGCAGGAGACGTGGTTGTGCTTGAGGGTTGTGCGTGCGTTTCTGTGTATATCTGCTTAATGGCAGGCAACAAGATGTTGGTCGGGGGTTTTGTGTGTGTTTGTGTGTTGGTGTTGCTGTGTGTATTTGTTTAATGGCATAAAACAATGTGGCGGTTAACAGTTGTGTGTTTGTGCATTTATACGTATATCTGTTTAATCGCAGGGGACAGGATTGTGGTGGAGGGTTGTGTGTGTGTGTTTCTATGCATGTCTGTTTAATGGCAGGAGACAGGGTGATGGTGTCGAGATTAGTTTGTGTTTCTGTTTATATCGGTTTAATCGCCAGAGAGAGTGTGATGGTGGAGGGTTGTGTCTGTATTTTAATGTGTATATCTGATTAACGGCAGAAAACGGGGTGGTGGTGGAGGGTTCTGTATATGTGTGTGTTTCTGTGTATATCTGTTTCAGGGCAGGACACATGATGGTGGTCAAGGGTTTTGTGTGTGTACTTTTGTATATCTCTGCTAAATGGCAGCAGAATAGGGTGGTGGTGGACGGACGTGTGTGTGTTTGTGTGTATATCTGTTTAATGTCAGCAGACAGGGTGGCGGTCGAGGATTGTGTGTGTATGTGTTTTTCTCTGTATATCTGTTTAGTGGCAGGAGAAATGGTTGTGGTTCAATTGTAGAGTGCGTGTTTGTGTGTATATCCACTTAGTAGCAGGAAATAAGGTTGTGTTGGAGAACTGTGTGTGTGTTTCTGCACATGTCTATTTAATGGCTGCTGACAGGGAGGTAGTGGGGATTTGTGTGTTTCTGTAAATATATATATATTGAATTGCAGGAGACAGGCTGGCAATGGAGGGTTGTGTATGTGCTTCTGTGTATATCTGTTTTAGGGCAGGAGACAGGGTGATGGTTGAGGGTTGTGTGTGTGTATTTATGTGTATATCTGCTCAATGGCACGAGAACAGTGTGGTGGTGGAGGGTTTTGTGTGTGTGTGTGTGTGTGTGTGTTTCTGTGTATATCAGTTTAATGCCAGGAGACAGAGTGTTGGTGTAGGGTTGTCTGTGCGTTTTTTTTGTGCCAGTCTCTTTAATGGTAGTTGATAAGGTGGTGGTGGTGCAGGGTTGTGTGCGTTTTTCTGTACATATCTGCTTCATGACAGGAGACAGACTGGTGTTCGTGGAGGGTTGTGTGCATGTGTGTTTCTGTGTATATTTGTTTAATGGCAGGAGACAGAGTGGTGCTGAAGATATGCGTGTATGTTTCTGGGTACATCTGTTTATTTGCAGGAGACAGGGTGTTGGAGGAGGATGGTGTGTGTGTGTTTCTGTGTATACATGCTTAAGTTCAGGAGACAGGGTGGTGGTGGAGGGATTTGTGTATGTGTTACTGTATATATCTGTTTATGGGTAGGAGATGGGGTGTCATGGAGGTTTGTGTATGTGTGTGTGTTTCTGTGTATATCTGTTTAAGGACTGGTGACAGGGTGGTGGTGGAGGGTTGTGTGTGTATTTCTGTATATCTCTGCTTAATAATAGGAGAACAAGGTGGTGTTGGAGGATTGTGTGTGTGTGTTTCTGTGTATAACTGTTTAATAGCCGGACACAGGGTGGTGCTGGAGTTTTGTGTGTGTATTTCTGGACATATCTGTTTAATTAGAGGAGACAGGTGGAGGGTTGCGTGTGTGTTTCTGTGTATACCTGCTCAATGACAGGAGACAAATTGGGTGTCAAGGATTGTGTGCGTGTGTGTGTGTGTTCCTGTGTATATCTGTTTAATGGCAGAAAACAATGTGGTGGTGAAGGGGTTTGTGTGTGTTTCTGTGTATATCTGTTTAATTGCAGGAGACAGCGTGGTGGTGAAGGGTTGTGTGTGTGTGTGTGTTTCTGTGTATGTCTATTTAATGGCAAGAGACAGGGGGATGGTGTCGAGATGTGTGTGTGTTTCTTTTTATACCTGTTTAATTGCCGGTGAGTGTGTGATGGTAGACCATTGTGTGTGTGAGTGTGTGTGCGTGTGTTTCTGTGTAGATCTGTGTAATAGCAGGAGTCAGTGTGGTCGTGAATGATTGTGTGTGTGTTTCTGGGTATATTTGTTTAATGGCAGAAAACAATGTGGTAGTGAAGGGTTGTGTGTGTGTGTTTCTGTTATATTTGTTTCATGGCAGGAGAAAGGAAGGTGTTTTAGAGATTTGTGTGTGTTTCTGTGTATATCTGCTTATTGTTCGGAGGCAAGGTGTTGGTGCAGGGTTGTGTGTGTATGTGCTTCTGTATATTTCTGCTTGATAGCGTGAGACAACGTGGCGGTGCAGGCTTGTGTTTTGTGTTTTAGTGTATATCTGATTAGTGGCAAGAAACAGGGTTTTGGTGGAGAGTTGTGTGTGTTTCTGTGTATATCTATTTAATGGAAGGAGACAGTGTGATGATGGAGGGTTGTGTGTGTTTCTGCATATATCTGCTTATTGGCAGGAGACAGGGTAGTGGTGGAAGGTTGTGTGCTGGTGTTTCTGTCAATAACAGTTTAATGACAGGAGACAGGTATTGGTGCAGGTTGATGTGCATGTTTTTCTGCATTTTACGTGAACCGTGCAATTTGCTGCAGACACAATCTGCTCTCGAAGTGAACTGCAATACAATCCCATTTAAATACTGTGGAAAGAATTGTAAATGATGATATGCCTTCAGTTTGAGAGTGTAGTTACACCCTTCTGATGCATCCACGGAGCATTACCGCATTTGCATTCCTTGCGCAGGCGGCCCGGTTCAAAGACAGGGAAGAAGCTGATGCGCTGGTGTCACAGTGCACCACGGATTCCTTAACTCGTCTGTCTGTCAAATGTATCCCAAAGTCGTCTCTGAAAGACCTCATTTGGAAGCTGTCTGTCGTTATTCAACGTGCGAGAATTGGCACCAGAGGTCCTGAATCATGTTTTGGAGAAGTTCGCACGTTAGTGGCTCATTCAATCAGCAACAGCAATGAAAGAAATTACACTCTCAGAGGAACCTCTGGACCTGTGCTTTCATAGCGTTGCTAGTATCAAGGTGCGCCCCGAGATCTAAGCCACGTTGGAACTGAAACGGAGGAATCGACAGAGAGGCTACAGAATGACATCGCATCCATTTGGTTTTCTTCAAATCACTGAGGAGCAGGAAAATGTAAACGGGGAGTGCGAGTGGGGAAGTGAGGCAGTTGCAGCTCTGGAGAAAGTCCTTCTTTGTGATTCACTCAGCAACCAGAGACGTGAAGGTGACTCAGGCGTGAGAGTTCTTCACATCGTGAACAAAAAGCAATCAAGGGCAGTTAGCACCTCTTCCGGAGAGGGGGGTGGGGTGAAGTAATTACCTTTTGACTTCTGTTACTATGTTCAGAAACTGCCTTTTGGATTGAGGTGAACAGAAACTGCATTTCTAAAAAGCACCATGGAACTTGTTAAACTTTATTCAGTCGCTTTTTCTCGTCGATTCCCACACAGGTTTCCAACTCAGTTGGTATCCATGAGGCTCATGTCCAGGTGTGATAATCTCAGCAGCAAATTGCACGGATAAGGTAAAAGGCAAGGAAAGTGGCATCTAGAACCGGCCCCGAGGTCAGACCTTCCTCACAATGTAATCTGTCGTTCTCGGATTGTAATGCTACCGCCGGTTTTAGGGTGGAACATTCTTTGGGAACCTTATTCTGCAAAACAGACACAGTGACTGAAACTATGATGCACGGTATGATTTGGGACACGGCCTGCTCAGCTTTGTGCATTTTCCCTGTAGTCCGGTGTGTTTCATGTTCCGTGTAAACGTGAAAGTTGTCCTGTTTCGAGCAATGGGCGAAATCATTTAGCAAAGCAAGAATCTAAATTGCAGAAATGTCAAGTAGCTCATGGTAATTTGACCCAATCATAACCGATCATATATTCTGAAGCACTCACAGATACATTTGTAGCTGAATCCAATCTGAGAAGATAGACTCAGCTTACCAGTGATTTTTGTCTGGATTGATGGGCTATCGTTAACTGCTGAGAAATTGATATTGCAGACGGGCACATCCCAGCAGCTGTGCGAGTCGGAGAGGGATCATGGAACCATTTCACGTAAGTTTACATCTGTTGTTATGCAGGAGCACAATTGGAAGTGCAAGAAAATGGCCACGCGGGCTTTTTGGCAGTGTGGCCGAGCAGTCTAAGGCGCTGGATGAAGGCTCCAGTCTCGACAGAGGTGAGGATTCGAATTCCACCGCTGCCATTTCTACTAAACAGCTCCAACGGCAAAGCTGGTTTTAATGCTGTTTCAATCCCTGCTGCATTTCTGTTTAAAACAGAAGAAAAATGGGTTTGCTTCCCGGGGAATTGACTGCGGTGTGGGAAAGTGCCGAATTTTCCAAAGTGTCTGTGCTGTCATGATTGTGTTCGCCTCCCGCACGGAAAATCGCCAGCAGCTCTACTGTTGCTTTCTGTTCCAGGCAAGTGGAGCTTTTACTGGAACCGAATGGAGACTGTTATTTCATCTTTGTTTCGAAACAGAGTCCTAAGGTGACTCGACTCGTCGTTATTTGGTTTTCTGGCCAATGAGACAATCGTTCCAATGTATTTCGATGTCATATGTTATTGAATTTCTCCCACTTCCTTCATTTCCGTCCTGGAGTCATCGGAAGGGAAAGGTAATCTAATCGAGACTGTGATTGGTGAAATTCACTTTTTATGGCCCATTCTTAGTATGTTCTTTCTTTGTCCCTTTGCAGCATTGTCTGGGAAGTGGTGGTGCACTCAGGCTCCAGTATGTTTGAAAGAGTAGTTTGGAATTGCCCTGTTGTGTGATTAGTTTATGGCTCATGCCCCCGGACTGTCTCACATTTAGCATTCATGCTCGCTGTGTCTGAAAATGCATTTGGTTTTCCAGTTTTGTTTGTGTTCCGTGTTAAATGCTTTCTGTTTTGCGCTTCGCTCAATACATTACGAATTAACAGGGTTTCTGAGGTAACTTCCAGCTGCAAAAATCCTCAACTGAGAATCTGGGAAACTCTCACGGAGTATGGTCAGTCGGAGCAAAAGTAAGGAAGTCGTTCGTTTCTGCAGTGTTTCACAATACTACCTTTCCCGTGAGCAGTCGAACAGAGTAAATGATTTTGCCACAGACTGCGACGGTAAGCTCCGCAAAAACGAAATTCTTTAAAGCAGGTGTAAGCAACACAACGTTATTGGGGTACACCGCGTGGAAACAGATACTTCGGTGTATCTCATCCATGCTCACCACATAGCCAAAATTAAACAACTCCCAAT